>NW_018165452.1:477237-495582 GCF_001263595.1 Phalaenopsis equestris | reverse complement strand
TTGTGCAGAAGGCCACCCTAAGGCTCGGGAAGGTCCTATAGGAATCCATTTTGGGTTTCCTCATGTCGGTTTCATCCTTCTAAGTGTTAGAAGTCGATACCGCACACGCGAAACTCCAAAAGAGGACGGAAATAGGTCGAACTAAAACGAGGCGGGCACCACTTCTAAGGTGCTAAGATAGTCGCAGGAAGACCCCTAAGGCTAGATCCTAACTCCTACGAGGAATACTAGACCTCACGAAAATTGAGGTCAACACCATCTTCCGCTCACAAGTGGGGTGCATCAATTGTGTGCATTAACATGTTAATATTTTCAGAATTTTTTGAGCCAACACCCCATAACATTGGCTCCCTGTATTTTGTGAATGCATCCTTTGCTCTTCCAATGCCCAAATCTATTTTTTAATTTGTGAACATTTGCTCTTCATCAAATTAAATCGGTTGCTATAGCTCTAAAACATGCCAAAGGCTTTTTTCTTCTTTTTCCTCTGCTTTCTTTTGCCACTTATTCTACTTTATTGTTGCCTCCTTAAGGCTTGCCATTCACTAATGAATCTAGGGCTTGAGTGGATCGTTGCAGTACTACCCATCTCGACCTAAACCAAGCGTCTCTAGATGGGCTAGCCGTTGATGCAATATTTCAACCAGCGTCTCTAGATGGGCTAGCCGTTGATGCAATATTTCTTCAACGGGTCAAATCTCTTTAGATGGTAGCTTTCAACCAACAAGAGTTCGTGCTCTTCCTTTTGTTGATGTTGTCAAAAGGAAGGGATCTTCCAGGTATTTCTAGCCTCCTTGCTCTTCAATATCCCTTCAACTTGGCACGGATTTTGCTTGTCCTAAGACAGCCACTATCCTTTTTAAAATTTGGCCTTACTTCCTTACAGGAAAAGACCTCTAACTTGGCAATACCAATTACTACACTTTAGTTCTTAATTTTCCATTTAATCGCCCAAGCCACTTTCTTTCAAATGATTAAGTGTGGAAAGATCTAATTCAAAATTCAAAATTCAAATTACAATATTTATTGTCTTTGCTTTTCTACAGATATTATTCTCCCTCCTTATTTTTATCTTTGCTTAATTAGTCTTGAAATGTAATACGAATTTCTTTGAATTTATTTAATTAGTTTCCTTATCTAAGGAGGAGAGACTCATATATGTAAATGCACATTGAATTGAATCATTAAGAAGAAATAAAATTTTCTCATCAATTTCTGGTTTTATGGTATCAGAGCGGGAGATAAAATTTTGAAAAAAAAACCCTAGTCTTCGTCCCTGCGCAGCCACTGCTCGCTTCCGCAAGTCGTGATCGATCCCGCAAGTCGCGATCCTTCTACCGCGAGTCGCGATCCCGTCGAACCTTCGACTCCGTCGAACTGCAAGCCACGATCGATCCCACAAGCCGCGATCCTGCAAGCCGCGATCGATCCCACAAGCCGCTATCCTTCTACCGCAAGTCGCGATCCTTTCTGCAGTCCGTGATCCTTCGCCGCGAAGAAACTCGAAGAGGAGTGATGCTCAACAAGAAATTCATTCCTACCAGCATACCCGAGACTTCGACATTCCAATCGGAGGCTCATATCAACAAGCGGACTGTTCCATATTCACAGAAGAATGAAGAGAAACCACGGGTATGGTGTGATCATTGCAGCAAGCCACGACACACTAAAGAAACCTGTTGGTACCTCCACGGTAAACTTGCAGACTGGAAGCCAAGAAACAAGCGCAATTCACCTACTGCTAATGTTGTTGCCGAACAAACCAACCCATTTAAAAAAGGGCAAATCGATCAACTCCTAAAACTGCTAAACCCCAGTTTGGCTACTGGTACCCCAACTTGTTCAATTGTACATGCAGGTAGACAACTAAACCCATGGATTATTGATTCAGGAGCTTTTGATCATATGACAAATTTACACTATCTATTTCATTCATACATCCCATGTTCTGGCCATGAAAAGGTTCGTATTGCTGACGGTAGTTTCTCTTCCATTGCTGGAAAAGAAAACATTAACTTGTCCAAGAGTATAGGTCTTAAACCTATACTCCATGTTCCAAAACTCAAATGCAATCTTCTATCCATCAACAAACTTTCAAAAGATTCTAACTGTCGTATAATTTTCTATGAATCCTCTTGTGTTTTTCAGAACCAGAAGTTGGGGATAATGAATGGGAGAGCTAAAAAGATAGGAGGACTTTACTATTTTGAGAAGACTGTTCTTGGTAAAAATAAAGTTGAAGCTTACAGCATTATGAGGTCGAACCCTGCATTAGAGAAAATAATGGAATCGCATCTTAGACTTGGTCATCCAAGTTTTTTTTATTTAAAACATTTATTTCCAAATTTGTTTAAGGGTGTTAATTGTGATTTACTTCAATGTGAAACATGTTATTTGACAAAAAGTCATCGCATAAATTTTTCTCCAAAACCATACTCTCCTTGAAAACCTTTTTACATGATCCATAGTGATGTTTGAGGACCTTCAAAAGTCAAAACATTATCTGGGAAAAGGGGATTTGTGACTTTTATTGACGATCACATCAGAATATGTTGGGTTTATCTTATAAGCAAAAAATCAGAAGTTGAAAAACTTTTTAAAGATTTTTAAAACATGATTGAAACTCAAATATGCATCCTTAGATATGACAATGGAACTGAATATTTTAATGAATGTTTAGGGGAGTTCTTAATAAACAAAGGCATAATTCATCAATCTACTTGTCGTGACACTCCACAACAAAATGAAATTGTTGAAAGAAAAAATAGACATTTACTTGAGGTTGCTCAGGCTATCATGTTTTCAATGAATGTTCTAAAATATTAATGGGGGGCCGCTGTTTCAACAACATCATATTTAATAAACCGAATGCTAACTCGAGTTTTATAATATACAACTCCTCTAAATAAACTGAAAAATAATTTTTTAAGTCTACAAATGTCTTCAAATATTCCTTTAAAAATCTTTAGATGCACATGTTTCGTTCATATTCCGAATAATTGCTTATCAAAATTGGATCCAAAATCTGAAAAATGCATTTTTCTTGGATATGCCTCAAGGATATAAAAATGCATTTTTCTTGGATATGCCTCAAACAAAAAGGGTTACAAATGATTTAATCCTGTCACAAAAAAAAATTTACATTAGTATGGATGTGATCTTCATGGAAAAAACTCTCTTTTTTCACAAAAATCCACTTCATGGGGAGTATAATATAGATGGAGAAGATGTTTTTTGGCAAGTTTCTAACTCATTACAAAAAATTGTTGTAACATCAAGTACACCTGAGGTTTGTGAATATAAAGAACCAGAAATAGTTGTTGAAAATAAGGAGAACCCTAGTCAAGAGACACCTGAAAGTATCTTGTCTAATACAGGGGAAGAAATACCGCATAATACAACAGCAGAACCTCTTGTTTATTCCGAGGCTCCATAAAAGAAAAAAAGTTCAAACTGAATCTTTAGCTCCCTCCCAATCTGAAGAACTGAATGATGGTCCTCAAGAAACACAGGTAATTTATGATCCTGATCTTATTTTTTTCACCAACAGAAGCTCAAGATTCAGAGAATATGAATCTGGATCTTCCTATAGCCTTTAGAAAAGGAACACATTCTTGCACTACCAAATATCTCATTTCGAAATACATATCCTACAAAAAAATCTCACACAAACATCAAGTTTTTTTGTCAAAAATTTCTAATCTGTCTGAACCTAGAACAATACAGGAAGCTCTTAGTAATCCAAATTGGAGAATAGCAGTAAAGGAAGAGATTGATGCTCTTTTGAAAAATGGGACCTGGGAAATTGTCACTCAACCAAGAAACAAGTCTACTATTGGGTGTAAATGGGTCTTCACTACTAAAGTCAAACCTGATGGAGTATCGAAAAATATAAAGCAAGATTAGTAGCGAAAGGATTCCCTCAAACTCATGGAATTTCGCTCCGGTAGCCAAGATCAATTCTATTCGGGTTTTACTGTCCATAGCAGCAAACCGTAATTGGCCCCTGCATCAGCTCGACGTCAAAAACACTTTTCAAAACGGTGAATTAGAGGAAGAGGTATTCATGGATCTTCCACCAGGATTTGAGAAGAAGTTTGGAGAAGAAAAAGTGTGCAGATTAAAGAAATCCTTGTATGGGCTCAAGCAATCTCCTCGCGCCTGGTTTGAGAGGTTTGGAAAGTTGATTACAACATATGTATACAATCAGAGTCAAGTTGATCATACTATGTTCTACAAACATTCAAAAACTGGTAAACTCGCTATACTCATTGTCTATGTAAATGATATTATCCTTACAGGAGATGATGCTAGGGAAATTGAGAAATTAAAAGAAAGATTGGTCACAGAATTCGAGATTAAAAATCTGGGAGATGTAAAATATTTTCTTGGTATTGAGTTTGTCAGATCTAAGGAGGGGATCCTTATTAATCTGCAAAAGTATGTACTCGACTTACTCAGTGAAACCGGAATGCTTGGGTGCAAAACAACTAAAACTCCGATTGAACTAAATAAAAGATTACAAGTGACTGTTAGCATGGTAAGTCAATTTATGCATTCCCCAAATACTCATCACTTGGAGGCTGTCTATCGGATCCTTAGGTATCTGAAAGGAACACCCAGAAGAGGACTACTGTTCAAGAAAAATGAGCACTTACAGGTAGAAGCATTTACATATGCAGATTGGGCTGCAAGTGTTACAGATACAAGATCAACCTCAGGGTACTGCACTTTTCTAGGAGGGAACTTAGTAACCTGGAAGAGCAAGAAGCAAAGTGTCGTGGCAAGAAGCAACGCTGAAGCTGAATTCAGATCTGTGGCTCATGGGATATGTGAAGTTCTATAGATTAAAAGAATTCTCAAGGAGTTAAAAATTCATAGTCCACCACCAATAAATGTGTACTGTGATAATAAGTCTATCATCGCCATCACCCACAATCATGTCCTTCATGATAGAACAAAGCACGTAGAGATAGACAAACACTTCATCAAAAAAAAAATTGACATAGGAGATATCTGCATGGTGTATGTTCCCTCCAACGACCAAGTAGCGGATATTCTAACAAAGGGTCTTCACAAAAAATTGTTCGACGGTTTAGTATGCAAGCTGGCTCTGAAAGATATCTTCATGTGAATTTGAGGGGGAGTGTTGAAAGATCTAATTCAAAATTCAAAATTCAAATTACAAGTTTAATGTCTTTCTTTTTTCTACAGATATTATTCTCCTTCCTTATTTTTATCTTGCTTAATTAGTCTTGGAATGTAATAGGAATTTCTTTGAATTTATTTAGTTAGTTTCCTTATCTAAGGAGAAGAGACTCAAGAGACTCCTATATGTAAATGTACATTGAATTGAATCATTAAGAAGAAATAAAATTTTCTCTTCAATTTCTGGTTTTATTAATCTCAATCTATCAGGTGATGAATCTATTGATTCTCTTGATTGGAGTCACGTGCTTCTCAATTTATCATTAGATGAAGAATATTATGGGATTTTCTCTAGGTATTCTGATCATGTGAATGGACAACAAATGTGTATATTGAAGTGATCTCATTTTTCTGATAATTTTTAGAAATCACTATTACCCCTATTTGGGCTACCTTTTTCATCTCTGATTCTATCATATAACATATCCATATTATTGAATGCATTCGGGATATATCATCCCGTGTAATTCATGAACTCATATAATATGGAAGAGACCTTGTGAAAGAAGTGAGAATCTATAGAATTTTCAGAGAAAGAGAGAGAGTTCAAGAGAATCGAAGTCAGACCCCCCCTTCTTCCCTTTTACTTCATATTTATACGACATAGAACCTATGTCCCCGAGCAAGGGTCTAAGGAATAAATTAAAAAGCTATTGTCATAGGATGTACAGTATGGGGCCTGAGTAGACTCGTTGTTGACAAAATCTTTAGCATGGATATCATACCGCTAATAAATGATTATATATACACCGAAGGACTAGATTTATCTTCCTTCTATCTCAAAAAACTATTCATCAAGCTTGGTGATGTAGCCAAATAACTATCGACGAGCTTGGTAAGAGGGTTTGATTAGTACAGGCGAGCTTGGAAAAGGAACTCGGGAGATTTCAGCGAGCACAGCTAGAGGAGCTCGCTTGAAGACAAGCTTGGCAATCAGATTAGGAAGAACTCGTGTGAATGCTCACGTTCGAGGGTACTGGTAGCGGGGTTCTTTTGGGTGGTGAAAAGCTCTGTAACTTGTTACCTCCAAAGATACTACTAAAGAGTACGATTGGTCTGACCAACACAGAACCATTAAGTGCATGGTCGGTAGACTTGGTTCATTAAGCCCATGAGGCCCATTTAGTATTTAGGCTTACATGTTGCTTAAAGAAACTCATTTTTGGATATACATCTAATTCACTGATTCTCTTAGCTCTTCGGCAAGATACTACAAGAGAATGAGAGAAATAGATAATAAGTTACCTCTATGCATAACTAGAAGGATGAGATAGCAACAACCCTCATGCTCTGTGGGGTATGTTGGGAGACATGTTTGTTTATATTTGATCGTTATATCTGATCAAAATAGTGCTTTTTACCACCAATAGGCTTTATTGGCTATGCCTTGAAGAGAGGTCGTAAGAGTTTATTGCTGAACCTGAATTTTCCTTCCACTAGGGACTCAGAAGCTACGCTTGTAAAGAGTATTTGTGAATACTCTCGAGCAACTGTGATTTCTCATTCAAGAGCTTTTATTTTTAAGGTAACGACAATGATTCATTCTATTGTGATCCATAAGGGATATAGAGGATTTTTCTTGCTCGAGTTACCTTGGCGAAGAGCAGAGCTTGTTATGGAGGGTGTGGCTCATTTGAGTTAATAGGAGATTTGTCCTCCTAAGAAATTATGTAATAAAGTATGCAGAGTTTGAGACTTCCCTATTATGGAGTGTGTGTTGATGTCGGCTCTTTAGAATTGTCGGAGAAAAACTATCAAATTATTTGAAGCAAGTACCACATGGACATTTACTACGCCTATTAATGCATTGTTACCTCATCACCATAAAAAAAGTAACAATAGAAATGAAAAAATTAATTTCAATGGTTATTAAAAAAGTCTGCCACAGCAATTTTTTTAGTGATAATTAATAGTCGTGTAAGGGCCCGTTAGTGGCAGCTTATTTGGTGCGATGACGTTTTGAAAATGCAGCTGGCCTGTTTGGGTAAACTGTGTTTTGGCAGCTTATGTGTTTTCAAAATCCTGAAAATCGTATTTTCACACCGCACCTATCTAGGTGCGGTGGCAGCTTTCTGGTTGCAGTCTGACTTTTCCAAAAAAATAAAATTTTGTGATAGTCACCGCACCTAGCTTATCAGTACATTATTCAATAAGCTACAGCCGCACCAAACAGACCCTAAGTCATTGCAGAATTTTGCGAGTCAGAGGTTTCGTTCCTGAGAGTTTTCATTCTTGTGCTCCTTCCATTCATTCTCAAGAATCTACCATTACTATATTCCTGCTCCGATGGGAAAGATTTCAAAAGAAAAGATGGATGTCCCAAGAAAGGTTGAAAGCGATTGTGCAACGAAGGTGAAGAGAGGGAAGTGTTCTAAGGGTTCTAGCAAGTTGAAAAAAAAAAAGAACGACAAAAATCAAAGCCCGTTGAGGCGCAAATACCGCCTTACAATCCTGTGGGAGGCACTGTGACCTCGATTCTAGCTTTGGAAGCTAATCAAAATGAAATGGCTCCAGAAAAAATGCCTGCGCTGACAGTCTTAGATCTTGCTCCCGATGAGCCAATGGTTGTTGTTCTAAAAGTCGTTGGATCACAAGTTTCTGACCCTCTATACTATTGAAGAGATTCCAACATAGTTACGCTCCTACAACTTAGTTCTATTAATTAGGCATCAGCTTTCTACATCTTTTCTATTTTTTGTTAGTCTACGCTATTGATACTCTAGTTGTTTTGTTGCAGAGAAACCTGTCGATCAGTGATTTGATCCCGCGACTATTCTCAATGATTCCATTATGGAGGAGGTTGAGAAGATGGAAGACCGAGGTGCAAAACCAGTGATTGAGATACAGTTGCTCGCTAGTGAGCTCGCTCTTGAAGTTGACGCCGACTATTCCCTTATCATCGATGCAAAAATTTCATATTTTCTAATTGCTTTACTCATGTAGATCAGTGAGTTGTGAAGAAGCTTGATGTTCGTGTGAATAGTGTCCCAAAAGTGAAGCCTGTTACTTCTAAAGTATCATTAATGAAGGAGCCAACGCCATTGCCGAAATCAGATCATTCTTAGTGGAGCTCGTAGCCACCTCTCTAATTGCTCAGGGCATTGAATTTGCTGACTCGCTTAAGAGAGAATTTGCTGGCAACATAGAAAAAGTTGGAGAAGACCATACAAGTGTTCGTAAGAACTTGAGATGAGCTCGTAGGAGTTTGAGAGGAGTTCATGGTCGCAAAGGATAAAGTGGTGCACCTTGAAGATAGACTATCTGACACGCAAGACCATGTCATGGATCTGAAAGACAACTCATAAAGTGCCAAGGTACACGTATTGGCCTTGCAGGAAAAGTTGGCCATGGAGATATGGGAGAATCACAGAGAGTTAGAGATGAAGTCAACGTTGCTACTCCTTCGTCAACGAGTTGAATTACCCCAATCCAATCAATTCTTATGCGAGGGAAATTAATCGTGAAGAGACTTCTACGGTTCAAAAAAATTGATCTAAAAGATGTAAAGAATCAAGATCTGGGTTTATTTTATGAAAGACTATAATTGTGTATTTTCATTTTTCTTCTACTTCTATGTTCTATCGTTCGATACAAAATATTTTATGCTTCAGTATACAAAGAGGGTGTCTCAGATAGTATTTGATATTAAGATATTAGCTCAGCCACTTTGTGATGATGACTAATTTATTAAGAGATGACTAATTTATAACAAGATATGGGTGCAGTCACCTTCTATTGTGTCTTTTCACTTCTAGGTGATATTTTCATTTTACCCTTATAATTATATAAGAGGGTATAAGTGATTTAAATTTTACACTTTATCTAAATTTCTTATCTCACTCCTTCATGCCCTGGCTTTTGTTCTTGCGATTTTTTCTTCCGCAACCATAGCAAATAAAAGGGATTCTAACCCAGAGAAGGATATGACCGCGACCGCTATAGAGAATAGTGGTAAGAACTTTCTTGCTTCAAAGAGAAAATGTTAAATCGTTATGGACGATGGAAGCCCTGTCACGTCCCACCATCTTCAAAGAAATAGCAAGACAAGTATGGGAAGGAAATCTCTATAAGAGGCATGCATAGCAAGAACCTTCTAGAGCCAAGAAGGTGAATGAGAAAGTTCCACACAACTCTAGAAACTTCTACTCAATTCTAGAGGTCAAAGGAATGCAATACTTCATAAAGAACTCAAGGATGGAGCATGGAGAGTTCAAGAACTTAGAAATATCAAGGACTATGTATTTATGTAAGAATTGTATGAAACACTCTAGAAAGTAGGGAATTCAAGAATATTTTTAAGGCTTCGAGAGGAAAATAAATAGAGATCCCTCCCTTAATTTGTAATCGCCGAAGCATTCAATCAAAGCTTCCAAGTATTCAAGTGCGAAGTGTTCCTTTCTCTACTCTTCTTCTTAAGAGTGTTTTGTGCTCAAAAGTCCAAGCGTTATGAGGATTAGGCTGATTTAATGCTAAAGGAGAGCGCTAAAGCCGCACGGGTGACTAAATCAAAGTTAGTCCGTGACATTTGGTATCAAAGCCTTAGTTCAAAGGAATAGAAAAAAACATCAAAGAGCACGTGATGGAGTCGGAGGCTACTAATGTGGAGTCATCTCAAGTGCGAGGTCGCCAGGAGAAAAGAGATCTCGTTGCACCCAAGCCACATGGGAGATCTAATGAGATCATGCATGGTTTTGATTCGCGCCTTGCTCAAATGCAGGAGGCAATGAATGACATGAAGGGCCAAGTAGAAAATCCCGGTCAAAGGATTGATGGAATCGGGGAAGAGGACATCACAATTCATTCAACGATCAGAGGTATGATGCTCCAACGTCACCATCCATATGGCTAAGATGCAGGAGAATTTGTTGGGGAAGCTCTAAGAGGTGCGAAGAGTCAATGAGAAAGAGATGAGCGACGTACGTGCTAGCTTGGAAGAGATGTGTGAAAACATTTTGTTGTGTAAGAGGGCACTAGCGGCATTTACAAGCCATCCCACTTTCAAAGCCAAGAAGATTGAAGTTCCAAAACCTATGAGTTTTGGTGGATTCACAACGCTAAGGAAGTAGACAACTTTCTATGGGGACTAGAGCAACACTTTGGAGCGATGGTGATTGTCGATGAAGATGCAAAAATACTATTTGTCTCTCTTTATCTTTCAGACATCGCTATGCTTTGGTGGTGAAGAAAAGGAGATGTAGAGAAAGCTTTGTGCTCCACGTCCATTTTCAATGCCTTCAAGAGAGAGCAAAAGAGACAATTCTATCACAAGAATGCCGCGGATGAGGCTCGTGCCTGGCTGCGGTTAAGAAAGAGGGTTTGATTCGAGACTACATTAAGGAGTTTAAAAGCTTGGTTCTTGAAATCTCTGATATGTCAAACAAAGATGTTCTCTTCAACTTCATGCATGTGTTCCAACATTGGGTAATGACCGAGCTTAGAAAGCTAGAAGTGCAAGGTCTCGCCACTGCTATCACGGCTGCTGAAAGCTTGGTTGATTATTCAATGAAGTCTAGAAAGTTTGAAGATAAGAAGAGTTGTGATGTCAAAGGTGCGGATGACAAGGGCAAACAGAAGGAGGAGAAACATCGCGAATCAACACCAACAAATGCAAGAGACAAAGGGAAGACTAACAACAAACCATATCAAAACCATTGCTTTATTTGCGAGAAAACTCATTGGGCAAAGGATTGCCCTCAGAAGAAGACCCTTAACTCTCTCCTTGCAAGTCATAAGGAAGAAGAAGAAATTGATAAGGAAAATAGCATGGAGGCACAATTAGGATCTCTTCAACTGCTGAACGAGATGCAAGGTCCGACAAAACCTCAAGGGAAGCGGTAATTTTTTTTGGAGATGACAATAGGAGGGAAGACCACCAGGGCAATGGTGGATACGGGTGCTTCCCACAACTTCATCGCCAACGAGGAAGCAAAGAGGTTGAGGTTGCATATGACTAAAGGAGAGGGCTCCACTAAAGCCATCAACTCAGCAGAGATGTCAATCGATAGAATGGCTAGGGGAGTCAAGACTAGCATTGGGCATGGTCAGGCACTCTAGACTTTTCTGCCATTCCTTTGGATGATCACAAAGTTGTCCTACGAATGAATTTCTTGGAGCAAGCAAGAGCATTCCCAATGTCATTCGCCAACAACATATGCATCACAGAAGGGAGTCAAGCTTGCTCAGTACCGATAATATGGTTAAGCAATGATCCAAAACGCTATCGGCAATCTAGCACAAGGATGGCATTGCCCAGGACAAGGGGGACGACTTGGCTATCCTTCATGATACCAGTGAAGGAGAAAAGACCCAAGGAATTGGGATGCCAAGGAAAGTGGTGGAGGTTCCTAATGAACCACCATCAAGAAAGAAGAAATATGGTTCAACAAGGTTAGAGGCAAGGGATAAGCCGCCAACCAGGAAGACTTGTTGCATGACACCCCTCTCCCATAAAACTAAGGAGAAACCAAAGTTTGTCAAGTCTGGAGGCAAATAGAGAAGGCGGTTTCGAAGGTTCAGGGGAAGCCACAATGAAGGCATTGCGGGTTTAAGTGGGAGAGGGTGTCACACCCCGCAATCTTCAAAGAAATGCCAAGACAAGTATGAGAAAGAAAACTCTACAAGAGACATACATGGCAAAAACCTTCTAGAGCCAAGAAGGTGGATGAGAAAGTTTCATACAACTCTAGAAACTTCTACCCAATTCTAGAGGTCAAAGGAATGCAATACTCCATAAAGAACTCAAGGATGGAGCATGGAGAGTTCAAGAAGAACTTAGAAAGATCAGGAATTATGTATTTATGTAAAAATTGTATGGAATATTCTAGAAAGTAGGGAATTCTAGAATATTCTTATGGCTTGGAGGGGGACTATAAATAGAGGTCCCTACTCTCATTTGTAATCACCGAAGCATTCAATCAAAGCTTCCAAATATTCAAGTGTGAAGTGTTTCTTTCTCTACTCTGCTTCTTAAGAGTGTTTTGCGCTCACAAATCCAAACGTTAAGAGGATTAGGCTGATTTAGTGCTAAAGGAGAGTGCTAAAGTCGCATGGGTGACTAAAGCAAAGTTAATCTGTGATACCTTAGTACGATTCAAAAAGCCTGCATCTAATGATTCCTATATTCTTCGACTACCTAAGGAGAACAAAGCTACGAACACGGTACTTTCGTACAAGGTGTGTTGCTATCAAGCATAGTTTCGGCTTAGTTTTCACTTCCCTTTGTACGAAAAGCTAGCAAACGTTCTTAACTTCTTCCGGTTAATCTTTGCAAAAATCTATCCAAACTCGATAGCCAATGCAATTTCGATGTTCTTATTCTTCAGACATAGGAGGTTGTTTTGGTCGATGAATCTTTTCGCAAATTCTTTCGACCCAAGGCATTCAAGGATGGGACAGTATTTGTTTTCTCTAATGAAGGTAGTGAAGAAAGATTTAAAGAACAAAATTCTTGATTGGAGGAAGAAGTTCTGATTCTTATGTTAGTGCTTGAACGATTCCCACATACCCTCAACCATTCGTTGGAAGTAGGGCAGCGACTATCACAGATCCTGCCTCTAAGGAGAATCAGAATTATACTGTACTGGACGGCGAAAAACTTAATTTTGAATTCTTCACAGCGACAAGATAAGTGAAGATGGTTTTGTCAGATACATGCTAATTGCATTTGCATGTTGACACTTTCTAAATGATCCTCTGAAAATTATTTTGAACATCATGTTTTTTATTTAAGGAAAGGTGCAAGGATCTCCTGTTAAGTGACCAAGAGATTGGGACCTTTCCATGTAAGAATTCCAAAAAAAGATGTTAAGACCCCCGACTCTCCAAGTATGCCGGCAATAAAGCGACAGGGATGACGAGCAGCGAGTCGCCGACAGAGATGAGAATGACAAGATTCCCCTCGCAAAACTTCCATAAAGAATGGGCGTGTCAAAATGGGAAGACGAGATAGTGATTAGAGAACCAACTATAGTTCCTCGAGTCCCTGAAATAGTGCACGCAGGCAAGGGAAAAATTGTTCTAAAGGAATAGATGCTCGTTGTAGCTTTCCCAAAGAAAAGGAAATGGAGAACAAAGAAGATGTTGTTTGCATATCCTCGGGTGCAATTGCACCTGGTTCCGTATGAGAAGAGTTCGATATGAGAGATTATATTTTCATGATCAACGAGGCTTGAACTCAAGCATTGGTGGATTTAAGCCAAGACTAGATGAGCAAGAAGGACTATTGCGAGAGGCTCCTTCATTTCTGGACAGTTTTCCATTCTACGAACTTGGAGAAGTTGGTCGAGAAAGCAAGAAGGTCTACACTTCATGCTTCACTGATTGAAAGTTTGTCCATGGCTTAGTAATGGGGATACACTGAGTGTATCACATCGCGATTTTTGAAGAGAGGAAGCTCAACTGAATCGGGCTTGCTGGAACAAGTCAGAGATTCTGACAAAAGAGGAGCAACTACAGATAAAATCTGAAGAAGATGCAAGGCAACTAGTTTCCTTTCAAGTGCAGGTGAAGCAATTGGAAGAGGAGAAGACCAAGTCCCTCGACGAGCTGAGGGAGAATAACTCTCGTAATGTTGCACTGGAGGGTGAGTTGGCCATGTGAAAGAGAGGTTGAAACTGCTTGTGAAAGGAATTTAAGGAGCATAGATGAGCATATGGACTTTTAGTTCACTATTATGCAGAACAAATGAAGGAGATGGAGAAAAAAACTGCAGCCTTTCAAAGGCATTATATGAAATCGAAAGAGGATGTCGAGCTGAATAAAACGAAGGTAAAGTCGCAAGCTTGAGCAAGCGGCTTGAAGGGAGGAAGGTGCGGGATGAATTCCTCCAAGGGCATAAGCATATGCCTGAGTATGAGAAGTTACCAGTGGATCACTATGAAAGATCGATTAAATTTTGTTTGAGTACTTTGGTACAAAAAAAAAATCCTTCCTCCATCCTAGAAAAACTTGGATTGTTATAAGGAGCTCATTGGGGAGCTCAACGATGAGGAAGATGAACAGAACGAGTCTTCCACAAATGCTTGATTGTCACTATTTTTCCTTTTTTTTTTGTTCTTTTTACCCATATATATAAGGATATGCCTTTTTTTTTTTTTTTTGCTTTTATGTTCTTAGAAGCAGCTTATCGGTTGTTGCATCTAAACCATTGTAATCTATATATATTTTTGGCATGAATCATCTGGCTCGAGTTTTATGATTTTTATCAATCCATTATAAGTAATAATTCCTAATTAGGTCATCGCATTGGGTAGTTCATATCAGGGCTTTCAAGCGAATCCTGTCACCATGGCCATAAAATACTTACCCAACTCGCCTTAGGTGAGAACTCATGTATTGATCATTGCACTTTCTAGGCAAATGAGAGAGTCAATCCTCCTAGTCTTGACAGGTGACCTAGGAATATTTATGACTCATATGCCAATATAATTTCTGCTCGAACGTTGAGGATTAGAAATATAAGTAACTTGCTCGAGTTCGCTTGACTGAATGAAAAGTAATTCTCACCCGACACTGCCTATAGCAATAGAGAGAAAAAACAGGAAAGAAAATAAAAATAATAATGATAATTCATTTCCCACTATAAAAATTGGAATATCGACCCGCGACCTTTGTACCCTGTGCGGTCGTGCATTGTACGCGCCCGAGCTAACTTCTTCTTTGATAACATAAGGCCCAATCGACAACAGATTAAGTTTCAAAGCATCCCATTACAAGTCGCAACATAAATCATTTCTAAGACAAGGTTGTTTGCTTTGAATTGTCGCTATTTGGCTCGTCGATTGTAATATTTTGATGTTCTTTTTTTTACTTATGTTTGCCATAATGCAAATTGATCTCAAAGTTCTTCCAAGAGATCCAACGAGTTCCACGGGCTCTCATTGTTGAGCCCTCTCCACTCATTTAATTCTCGTTACTCAAAGCTAAAGGCAGTTAGGATATGTTGAGTATGTATGTCATATTCTACTAGAATTAATGCTTCACCTCCTTATGACAGTATAAAAGGAGCATGTTCAGTAAAAGTTAAGGGCGTAGTGCACAACGTCCATAATGCAGACGGCAAGATTTCAGCCCATTGTCATTTTGTTCATTTTATCTTTTTTTAGTAGTTTAAGGATAAGTTTGCTGCTAGCTTCTACATGATCATTCATTTTTGGATAACGTATTAAGTGTGTTTGAGTTCTATTTGTATTCATTGATAGTTGCCGAAATTCTTAACTTTTTTGTCAAGAAATTGAGTGTTGTTATCAGTGATGATCGTAAGGAGTGGTCCGCTTCGACATATGATATCAGTCTAGATAAAATTATAACTACTTCGACAATGATTCTTACCAGTGGGTTAGCTTCAATCAGTTTGGATAAGTAGTCGATCATTACAATAACAAACTTTCATTGTCCTTTGTCCAGAAGAAAAGGGTTGATAAAATCCATCCTCCATATTGCGAAAAGCAAGGGGCCTGATAATTGATTAAAGTTTATGAGAGCGTTGCAGTCACATGGGGGTGAACCTCTGACATTGCTCACATCTTTCCAAGAACTTTCTAAATCCTTTCTCAAGGTTGGGAAATAGTAACCCAGTCGTAGGATTCGATTGGCAAGAGTCATTCCTCTCAACCTATAAGTGGTATGTAGGTAACACCGATTCAGAGGTAAGGTTTAAAGTAAGTTGGATATCTCTAAGTGGTGATAGTCCCTAAGCTAAGCTATCAATCATCACATCCTGAAAGTCAGTTGGTACTGGTTGTAACATCTCTGATAACTCAATCTCCTTCTCAGTCCCCTCTAGGATAACTAAGGTCATAGCCACTAGGGCCTTCTGCACTGATTTTAAAAAGGTGGCACATGGAACCACTGTCTCCTTTTCAATGTGAGTGTCAGCTCCTACAGACTTCTTGATGGACAAAAGAACTATGTGCTCCCCCATCTTCATAAATGAGAATGTGGTGCTCAACCCATCATGCCGAGTATTGCAATCAAACTGTCACGATCTCCCCAACAGAATGTGACAGGCATCCATGGGTATAACAACACACCATATTTGATCCTGCAATTGATAACCAATAGAAAACTTTACCAAACTTTGGTGATTCATGCATCTCATTCCCCCTCTTCATTCGAATGGGGTTAAGAATACTTATGAGTTGCCAAAGTCCAGCTTCTTTACCATAAGAATACAAATAATATTTCCACAACACCCTCCATCAATAATAAGGTTGCATATATTCCCTTTTACAATAAAACTAGTGTGAAAGAAGCTATCTTGACGAAAAGTGAACCCCCATTAGTTCAATCTATTGAGTCCTCATAGCTAACATCTAAGCTCTCATCTCCATGGAGCTGATACTCCTCAACCCACTCTTCTTCTAACTCCTCACCTGCTTCCTCCACTGGACCATGTTTGGTGAAGGAAACATCTCTGCTAGTAGGGCAACCGGAGATGATGTGTCTATATCTATGACACCTGAAGCACTTTCTGGTTGAAACTGTGTTGGGTGTGCTACTCTTCTCAAACTTCTTACTCTGATCAGCTATATATTCCATTTGACCAGACTTCACACCTCCTTGTCGACCTCACTTTTGGGTGAGGGGTTTGGGTCTTTCCTTCAGTGACTAGGATCTAGTCTTAGGACTTTCTTAATGACTATCTTAGCATCTTAGAAATGGAACCCACCTTCTCCTTAGACATTTCAACCAAATCTTTGTTCTCTATGTTGGTTCTATATGTGATCAATAAACTTTACAAAGATTAGAGATTACATAAGGGAATCCTGATGAGAATTCCTATAGATAAGACCTTTAAGTCCTATGATTGATTGTTGCACAATTTGCACGTTCGCGCGCACAAACTTCACAGTTCGAGAGGTCGACACTTTTAATCATCGCAATTCGCATCACCTGCGTCATTATCTGTTAAAAACTTAGATAAATTTTCGAAACGATCGATCTCGAGCCGAAATTTTGACAAAAATTAAATTTGACGCGTTTTTGACTCAATCATTGACGATATTGTTTGAACAACCTTGGGCGACGAAACGTACTGCACCGGCACGTCCAGAACATCAAGTTTACCTAGAGGGGATGCTTATTTTGCTGCGATGACGTGTCCGGACGAAAATACGGGGAACAATAATTCTATCACTATTATTATTATTACTATTACAATAATATAATAAAAAAATAAAAGAGAAATCTATTCTATCCCTATTTTATCTCCCACGTGCCTATATGAAGGGATATCAAATAGCTAGAATAGTAATAATATTATTATTACATTATAACATAATACAATATAATATATAATAATAATAATAAATTATTATCCTCTCCTATTAAAATAACTCACGCATGGCAGCTCTCACACTCCATCTCCCCAGTTGATATTATCTCATGCGCTCATAAAAATAAAAATAATAATAATAATAAACTATCATATCCTGTTAAAAAGAAAAGGAAACTCACGCATGCAACATCATATCCTTGCTCCGCCTTTCTCCTCAAGCCTCACATCTCCCACGCCTGCACTCGCGAAAGCTAATGCCAGCCTCCCCTGTCTCTCTCCTTCTATAAAACCTAAGCAAACACTCCTAAATCCAAGCGAACCAAACACTCCTCCATTCTTCTTCTTTACTTTTTTTTTTCTTTCTTCTCTACCTCGCGAATGCAGCCTCTCCTTGCTATCTCGCGAAGCTCGCCGTCGAGCTCCCCTCCTCGCCGGCCGAAGCCCCTCCTGACTGGCGAAGGACGAAGCCGTCAGCTCTCAGTCGCTGGTCAAACCCGCTGCAACCATCTGTCTTCATATTTTCAGCATATTTGTTATTTTACGTATTTCCATGCACGATAACTTTTATTTACATGTGCTTGTATACTTAAAATTCAAACTTTAATATTTACATGAATACCATTAATTCCTATGCGCTTACAAGTCAGAAAAAAAATTAAAAGAAAAAGGTGAAAAAGAGACTTTACATTTACGCCGCCCAATTCTCATGTATTTACACACGCACAAATTATTTTTGTATATTTATATGCACACTACCCAAATTTGGATAATTGCATGCCTAGGTGTGAACTCAGCTCGTGTTCGGCTCGTTTATATTTCGAGCTCAAAAAGTGTGTTTGTGTTCGGCTCGTTTGCTTAAC
>NW_018165452.1:466194-477092 GCF_001263595.1 Phalaenopsis equestris | reverse complement strand
ATAAACTTGATGAGTAGTATTTCGAGCCAAAACGAGCCGAACACGAACGAACACATCTTAGTTCGTGTTCGGCTCGTTAACTTATCGAACAAAATTAACGAGCCGAACACGAGCTTCTTAACGAGCCGAACACGAGTTGTTCACGAACAACGAGCCGTTTTGACAGCCCTACATGTACCTCACTAATTCTTAAACTGTAATATTTACATGCATTTCACTTGATTCTTGTGGATTTACACGTTTAATGTGTAAGTTCGAATAATTACATGCATATCGCTTAATTCTAACATGTTTACATGTCTAGTGCCTATGCTTTAATATTTACATGCATGTTACTCTATTTTTATGGATCTACAAGTCCAACACTAAAACTTTGTTATATATATGTGTAAAATTCAAAACTCATATATTTACATCCTTATCGTTAAATATTTACATGCTAGTTATTTGAATATTGTGTTTACTCCTCAAATATTAAGGACTTATAAAAACAAGATACTTAGTCCCCATATATTTACATGTTAGCCATCCAAACTTAGGATTTATAAAAATGTTGTGTAAAATTGATTTTAGGTGTTATATATATAATTATATGTGAAATTAAAATTTTCAGTAATTTATTTATGTGATATTTTAAATACGAACATATGAAAAATAAAAATTTTATGTGTTATGTATGTGATATTAAAAATTGAGTCTTAAAGTGGTGTCGTGCGTATAAGCAGACCAATAGGGTATTTTTTATTTAAATAAATACATAAACTTTAAAAATACATATTTTGGTGTAGAAAAATCATAGAAATAAAATAAAAATACTCCTAAACACAAAAAATAGAGACGGACCTTAAAAAAATAAAAATTGTATTTTTTTAAGTATTAAAAATAAAAAAATAATAATAGTAATTAAAAATTTCAAAAATATAAATATATCTAAAAAAAATCATAAAAATTGTCCTGATTAAAGAAAACCACTTTAAAACATTGTCATAAAAAATTTTCAAAGTCAGAAAATATGTTTTCAATGTATGTCTATTTTCCTATAATATCACTAATGTTGGATTAAAGTAATTATAATAATTAAAATATAAATAAAAAAACATAGAATTTGGCATAATGAGTTCTCTGAGGTCAAGGTCACTTAAGAAAAAATAAAATTTTAATTAAAACAAAAAAAATTCATTTTTGAGCATTTAAAAATAATTAAAATAATAAAAAAACACAAAAATTCAAAATATCTGAAAATGTCAACAAATTTTCTTTGATCAAGGACAGTAACTTAAAAATGCATTCCTGAATTTTTAAAAACTCAAAAATGTATTTTAACTACTTAAAACTATTTTTCAATATATTTGCAATTATATACTAAAATAATTATAATAAATAAAATAAAAATAAAAAAAATACAAAATTGAGTTTGTTAAACTCTTTTATAAGATTTTAGACATTCTATAGGACATTCAGATATATCATGACTTATTGAAGGAACTCATCCTCACAACACAATAATAAAACATAATATAATAAATGAATTCCGTAAGGACCCATCAAGATATGATTTGAGACCCGATAATTCACACAAATTAATAGAAATACCTCAAACTACTTATCCTACATCAATGACCTAATGCTCAAGGATTTGAGTCTTTTTTAAGGCATTTAAATCCTTGTGAGCTAATGGGGATATTTGTTATTGCCGCATATGGATTATCTGGCTTATGTAAGTTTGAGGTCCAGGTGGCTAGAGCGATGACGATAATGTTTATGTGTGTTTAAATAAGGGATACGATGTGGGATTATCAGAATAGTGTCTCTTACCTCAAGAACTCCTGGTAAGAGGAGAGGATAAGAACCGATGATACTATTCACCAACTCTTGATGAGATTGTTGCCACCGATACTCTTAGATTACTAGTAGTCTTAGTTTGATTAGGGTAATTAACCCGTGAACTGCACTACTTTACGAAATATTTTAAAACAAAATTTCCTTTTGCAAAAAAAATACTTTTTTATTTGCTAAATAAATTCTACATGCATGAAAATCAAAATTGGAAAACAAAAATTTTATATATGTCCATGGTTAATTACTTAGATCGAGGTTAGGACTACCCTCCGTACATTATCGGGTTTGTAGCTCTTACTCAAGGATGGGAAGCACACAGTCCAGCTCTGAGCCCCCCCCAACCTTTACCAATGTCTTACACACAGTCTTGGTCTTCCATATGTGACTACAAGTTTTCTTTCACTTGTTTGTGTTTTATTACGACTCGTTTTCTGACTTTTTTTGTACCAGATGCTTCTGTTTACTTTCTTGTAGTTTATTTGAATTTCCTGCAAATATATTTTTCTTTATGATATTAACAATGCAGCGGTAGCAAAAGCTTAGATACGTATTTATTTTATGTACTGCATTCTCTTTTTATTTACTTTACTGCACTTTATTTTTTTAGTACCTTTTATTTATCCGCAATTTACCTTACTTGATTTACCTTACTTGACAATTTACCTTACTTGACATGCAAATCAAAACAGAAACCAAAACCAAAACAAAACAAAAACCCAAAACAATAACAAAACCTGATATACACAGCAAAATTATAAAACCTTAAACTGTGGAACTACTGCAACAGCGAAGACTTCAGAGCTAACTTCGTGGGCAGCTCGTTCAAGACATTTATTTTGTTTAATTAACAATCCTTAGGATTCTGATGTTGTCTTTTATGACATAAAATCTCTCTTTTAGTTAGGTTCCTGCATAGTCCCGATATGCAGCATGTCCTAACTTGTTTTAGGTTTTTGAGGTAGTCACTCGACGTAAAACCTGCTATCTTTCTAGGTTTTTTTGTATAAATTATCATTACACAAATTTAATCTCTAATTAGAAAAAATTATAAGAGTTAACTTAAGTTAATATCATCTAAATCGAGCAAAACATTAGGATAGTTTGGAGGATTGCCAAAAATCTATTCTGGACCTTTAATCTCTTCTATTTTTCTTCCTTTGATTCTTAAAATAAAATCTTTCACCTTTGAACTAATCCCTATTGAAAATTTCACAATCATGCTCGTTGAAAACCCTTTTGAATTCATGAAAGTAAAAGATTCCTGATTTTTATCGAGAGTTTTCTTAAGTGATCCGTTCACTTAAGATGTAATTAACTATAGAGGCTTGCCCTTATAGAAAACTTAAAATAACCCAAACTTAAAATAAACTCTATTCGACTCTCATATCGAATAGGGGAATCTGTCGGTCATCATGCAAACTTGCAGATCAAACGGAAGTCATTTATTTCTATAGTTTATTTAATTGTGCTTATCATCAAGTAGTGTATTACCTTTCAAGGTGGTATATTACACGTGGTTAGCTCGATTATTCAAACTGTAGGAATCAATGAGATCAGTTTAACCACTTTTTCTTCAAACTAAAATGTCTAATTTCTAAATACTATATTACACTAAATTAAACCACATCCAGTCGTATGGAGACTGACACTCCCCTAGGTGTTCTTCTGTTAATATCTTCAGATCTGGGTGGTTGGTTGTTTAAATGGAGGTGAGTGTCTCCTTTGTCTTTGTTGTTTCCCTTTAGTTCAAAGTTTGAACATCATCCAATGACCAATAAGGTTGCAGCTGGACAACATTGTTGATGGTTGGTTTCAGACCTTCCAAATATATGATTATAGTGTGTTCCTCTAGCTCTATCAGCTCATATTTCAGCATGGGTTGCTCAAACTCTGTTGTGAACTCCTCGACAACTCTCTCTACTATAAGAGATGAAGCTTTAATAACAAGTCCTGGAAGTAGTGCGAGGGTAGGTACCTCCTCTGCATCTCCTTCATTTTCTCCCATATGTTGATCTTGCTACTACCTTCTCTCTGTTTTACCCTCTTCAGATTCTTTGACAAAAAAAAGGCATTCTTCTTCATTTTTATGACAGTAAGTTTCACTTTCCTATCAGTTGTCAACTCCTTAAACTCAAAAAATCTCTTAACAGTCTGCAACCACTCAATGAAGTCAATTGATTTTATTTTTCCTTCGAAATCTAGTAATTCTACCTTTACTCTTATACCTCCAAGTTTTTCAAAAGATGATACATTCCTCAACCTCCTCTAATATTGGAGTCCAAAGCACTGTGGCACGTCCTCACCTTCACTAGAATCATCTTAAGAAAGGGATTCAGATCATCCCAACTCTTTCCTTTGTGCGCATCACTATTATGATCAATGGTGGCAATGGAGATATCACCATTGGTGCCATCCTCAAACTCAGCATGGCTTTAATGAAGTCAATGGATTTTTTGTCTTATCTCTTTCATGGTAAAGTCCCTATCGATATCCAGTACATGTCTCCTTGATGGCATGGTTAAGGCGGAAAAAAGGTTAAAATAGCTAATTTTTTAGCAAGGAAAAAGGGTTATAGGTGGAGTTTGGGTTAGGCATTTGTGTATTCTAGTAACCTTAGAATAGAGCTAGGGTTAGTAACCCTAGTATGAAGCTACAATTATAATAATTTTGATACCAAATGATAGCAGAAACACAGCACGATTACTTGTAATTTTATAAAAGACAAAAATTGAAAATACAACAAGATGAAAGCAAATAATAATGGAAAATATTAGGGCATAGGGTGTACGTGTTGTCGGTTAGGGTTTGGATCTATGGGATGGTGGCAAGGAGGCGACTAGTAAGTTGGAAGGGGAGGACAACAAGACATTTGTTGCCCTGGGCGGCGACAGCAGGTTGGACGCAGCAAAAACAACAAGTTTCCGATTTTCTATGTTGCGGCAACAAGCAAATAATGAAGGGGATGGGGGAGTGATGTAGGAAATGATTGAGGAAAGGTACAGGAAGAATAAACACTGCCTAGTAATTAAGATACAGTCGAAGCACTACTTAAAACACTAGGTTATGACCCGTAGATGGAAAGAGACGTCAACGGATGCCCAGAAACAAATCACAGAAAAAATTAAACCATAATTACCAGCAAAAGCAAATATATATTCCTAGATAACTAGGAGTGGGGCCCTTCTTAAAAAGAGAGGGCGATCCGAAGACAAGAGGTTCGGCCGGCCCTCAATAACCCCTCAGTCCACGTAAATAAGATGCCCCAGATCAAAAGATCTACTAATTCTACAAAAACTTATATATTGATTGATCATCTTTACATCATTTACTCATATGAAAATGTCCAAATGGAAAACAGCCATCTCACCCCTTAGAAATAGTAGAACTACAAATAAGGATGACAACAAAAACATAACACATAAAAAAATGATAAAATCGTGTGCCACAAAAAAAAATACAATTATGTTCGAGAAATGAAATGATAAGGTAAATAGAGTAGATGGATGACCATTAGGACTAGTTATTGAAGACAGAAGTTGATACTCAAATGCATCCATTCCTTTTCTATGAAGACTACACTCAAAGAGAGTTATAATGCAATTGGCACAAGAACAAGAGTAAGAGATGAAAATTCTTTATTGTCCTACAGCACAACAGCTGGAAAACCAACCCAAGAAAGAGAGACAAATGAAAAATCTATCTCAAACTAGAGATAATGGATGGTACATTCGCCCAAACAAGATGAGCAAAAGAAAAGAATAGCACCGACAACAAAAAAAATGATTAAAAACTCCATCATTGATCCTCTGGAATATTATTACCAACTCTATAAAGATTTTCAATTATAATGGTAGACTCGTTTGATACTCTTATTTTGTAGATATAACTAAATAAAAATAAATAAATTGCTCATTTGTGTTCATGGTTGGATTAGGCTAGTCAAGAGCTTGGGACAGCTTGGTTATCCTCCTAATAAAGTAGGGTTTGGTTTGAAATGTCAAGAAGGGTTTTGGAAAGTAGGTTAGACTGGATAGGATAACTTGAAATGGTTTCTTGAAAGTTAGAAGAAAGGATAAGGTACTTATTCAAAGAAGAGAATGGGATACGGAGGTTAAAAAGAGAAAAATAGAATAGTTGCAACCCATTTCACTTTTCTTCTTTCCTATTAACCATAAGATGTAGTTAAGCACGCATACATAAATAATGAAGCGTTGACAAGTGCATGTTGGGTAGTGTGCACCCGCACAATATTGTACTAATGCGTATTTTGAATAGCACAAAACCTCATATCTTTTCACCTGTAACATATCTATGACAGTCTATTAGTTTATCCAAATGATGGAAAGTAACTCGGCCATTCTCTAAAGTTCAGAAGAAAAAAAAGGGTAAACATACCGTAATGGTCAAGAAATTTTAAAAAGCACAGATTACATAAAGCATGCATGTTTTTTCCCTGATGGCTTTAATCTAACTGGTGCACTTTCATTGAGTCCTACAAACGTACTGGCCAATAACTGATAGGATATGCATATTTCCATTTAGCAATTCTCAAAAAAAAGGGTACTTCGCTTGTTAGAAATAAAATTAAGCATCGGTCCTTACAAATGTTAACACGAGAATATTTCATGTAACTGGAAAGGTTCGAGCAGCAGTAAGGTATCAACCATTATGACAATTGTCAAAAACATAGCTTGAATTTCATTAAATTTCAGCCAAAGAAGCCCATTTAAGCAAGCTCAATGGCACTTTGTTTTCTGGCCAGATATAGTAAGGTATCAACCATTACGTGCTTATCCCATTTATGCAAGCTCAACACTTTGTTTTCTGAAAGTCAGGTGTTATGGCTGGAGATATAGCTCAATGGCACTTCTCATGTAAATCGTATGATCAATATACAGCAGAATCAATTTAAGAGGAAATTACCTCAATAAAAAAGAAGATAACTGCCCCTGAGAAAGAACCACAGTTTGGTTTTTAGGAAACTGACAAGTAACAGTAAGATCCGTACAATTTTCTAGCTGCAATAAAAGCAAATCATAGTCCTCAAAAAAGTTAGTTATAAATATTGCATTATGGACAAACATCCATATAAATGTGCAAACTTGAGCACCACAAATTTCCAAGCACAATCAGCACAACGGAAAAGTGAGTACAGAATTGAGTGCAAGGACAACAACTTCTGTTGTAGGTAATTAATATCGTATATTTAAATACCAGAACAATTTGTCAGGTAGGGATGGGATACCTGTGCTCAATAATGACCAGATTGGCGTATTACACTTTATAACGAATTCAAAGAGCAATCTAATAGGCAAGGAACCCACTAGTCTATGAGCCCTACCTTGAAACAAGAAAAGAATCTAACCCAGTTCAACACATTGGCCGGAAGTGATCTGGCCAGATATAGTTTTGTGAGCACGGATATGGGCATGAAGAATCTTATGAGGCTGACAAAAATTGAACAAAACAACTATACGTATTTGATTCACCAACCAAACCCCAAATAATAACAAATGTGGACAAAGCATGAGGTTCAATAACAGGCCAAGTAGGGCATGGAAAATAGAAGTACGGATAGCCCAATTTGCATCCTGCCCAAACCCAATATAACCCATCTACAGCCCAGTTCTATGAGCGTTTGATGCCAAAAAATGAAAAAAAAAAAAAAAAAAAAAAAAAAAAAAAAAAAGAGAGAAACAAGCAAATTTTGCATGTTTTTGTAAATGTAATTTTTGATAGTGTCTTTGACTAGACCAAAGAAAAAGGAGAAATGACCTTGCAGCTGTTTGGAAATATTACCAACCGTCGTACAGCATAAGGGCCAGCTAAATCAAATTCACCAACTAAATATAGAAGTGCATCTAATGAAACCTCTGTTAATGATACATCCAGCTGAAAAAATAATAGAAAGAAGAAAATCACTGCTGGCCCAAAACAGCAACCATTTAAAAACAAATGAAACAATATTTACAACAGCCCTCACCTGACTCATTCTTAAAAAGAAATGGACAGGAATGCCATGATATCTGAGATTCTGCCTGTGTAAATCTTGAACGATAAAATAAATAAAATTCCATAGGAGCAATAAATTCCCTCCTGAAGATCCAATAACTCAAAATGTAAATATTACTTAAAATGTTGCCTTCAACAGCAAATGCCAAATGTAGAAATAAAAAAATGAAACAACCAAGTTAATGAAGATAGAAATGATAGTAAGATCCAACACACCAGATATTAGTTCTGGCATCAAATTGGTGAATAACAGCGCTTAATGAACTTAGAATCCTTAGCTTAGTTGCCAAATTTTGTCCTAGTAAAACTATATTATCAAGCCGACACCGGAAGAGAGGAAGTTGGTCATCCATATCAGAAACATCATGAAAGATGGTCAAAGTTGCATCATCAACTCTGATGTTTACATGTGGCAGATTAGTGTGAAATCCAGATCTCTCTCCACTTGAGCCGGAAGACTTGCAATACTCATCACGAGCATTGTCAGAGAAGGGGTGGGGAAGGAGCCCAGCAATGCTTTTTTCTAGAGCATAACCATCAAAAAGCTTCACTTTGAGTTGATTCCCAGGCTTCTTAACAAATTCTAGCATTTCATCAACAAAGGCAACAGCGCAGTCGCTTTTCAGATTCACCATATGAAATGCCTTGCAAGCATTTGCATATGTTCTCACATTATCATCATCTTCGAAATGGCCAAATTCACATTGTAAGGTTTTCCAAAGCGAAGATACATTTCCATCACTTCCAGAAATTCCAACAAATCCAGATCCACGATTAAAGTTCAAGCATAATGGTTCACCTTTGTTGTTCTTTGCAAATAGTGATATGAAAGACATAAATGGTATGCTCGACCCCCATCTCCTATGATACCTCACCTTAACAGGATCAAAGCTAGAACACTTTTTAGAATGATTGTACAGAGTAATTAATTGTTTAAAATTATTACAATTTAAAAGCAAAAAAAAATTAATTAAAAAAAAAGCTAAATCCAACAACAATAACAAGCATTTATCCCACCAAGTGGGGCTGGAAAAATGCAGATAAATCCACTAAAAATATTTTAAAACTAGTGAAATGATTAATAATAACGGTTAAACAATCTAGTATGTTGTGGACCAGAATAGTTAGAAGAGAGCGAAATCATAATGACATGCTAGATTGGCTAAATTTTTTTACTTCAAAATGAAATATGTTTTTGAGTCAAAATATATGTACTTCAATGCGATTTCATCCATTTTAACAGGGATTCGGTCTGACATTTTGGCATACGTAGCATATCTGAATACTGCAACATATATTTTAAAGTTTCTTTCTTTCTTTCATATTTTCTAGTGAAATAAGTTGAGAAGTTGAGAAAAATTCTACTAATAATTTAAACCTTACATAGAACAATTCGAATAAAAAAAGTGGTAGTTAATATAGTAAATAGCAAATGATAATATCAAAGACTTAATAAAACAGTTTAAAAAATGAAATCAACGTAAAAATAAGTAAAAATAAATATTCAGACTTGATTTCACTTTGTTTAGTTTCCTGAGAGGTGTGAAGAAGCTACTTTTATTGCAAGAAACAACTTTCCAAAAGAAAATTATTTATTGTGAGTTCTTTGTCAGAATGGGCATTAGATAACTGGCTTCTCCTAGCATACTTTCTTCCTAGGTTGGTTCTCCTGTAATGTCAACACTGCTGGGATAGTAGCTCCCAAATGAAAAGGTCAACGGCTGCAGGCTCCCTAGTTCCAAGGCATTTATTACCAAGTCACATTCAGTAGTACTGCGCTATCCTTGTCATTTAAACTGCATAACAAACCCAAAAAATGTCAGTAACATATGAAAGTCTACTTCATCTTGTGGCATATTCAAAGATTGCCTAGCTGACTGAGACCTAGCGGAATAAGTCTCATCAGACAACGAGAAGCAAAAATAAGAACAGGCTTTGAAGGGAAATGGGTACAAATGGCAGCATATGCAGCTTTATTCACACTATTCATTCAGGGGCAGTACAAATTCCATGTATGAGAGACCAGGTTCGAAATTGAATAGACCGACCCCTCCACCAAACCGTCAGCTGAATCAACTCTAACAGTAATATTTCAATAGCTACGGAATAAGTATGCTTAAAATATCGATAAATTTGTCTCTTAAGTTGTGTTTTAAATTTCAAAAAAGAGCATAGCATTCACAATCATAATACCTAAATAATGACAGCAGAAGGATAAAAAGTGCCACTTAAACTTTGAGTAAAGCATTGGATACTAGAGTCAACCAAAATCACAATAGGGAAAGCAAATATTATTACTCAAAAATAAATAGGGTTAATATCAAAGACACTTGGAACAAGAAAATAACAAAGAACAACACGACTCCACTAGGGCTGCGAGCGAAGACAAAGGAGCTGCAGTTTTAAAGAGAAGTAGAGTTAAAAATGGGTTAGAGGTGGTTGGAAAAAGGCGGCAGTAAATAAGATGTGGCCGGAAAGGCGGCAGCAAGTAGGAGGGGTGGTTGGACTGGTCGGCAGCGATTGGGAGGCGGTTTGGAAGGCTGGCAGCGAGATAGAGTGGCTGAAAAAGTGGCGGCAGCAATCGGAGGGGGTAGTTGGACTGGTCGGCAGTGAACTGGAGTAATTTGGAAAGCTGGCCCCAATAACCAACCTTCACATGAATAGCTAATGATCCCATAAGTCCAACATTAATTCCTTTGAACGTGCCAATTGGACAAATACGTTGAGTTATTAATGACTGGCCAAAACCAAGAAATATTGGTTTGCCTAGCTTCCACACTGTTGACCTCATTTTTAGTGAGGTCTAGTCTTCCTCTTAGGGTTTAGGATCTAGCCTTAGGGACCTCCCTTGACTATCTTAGAACCTTAGAAGTGGTGCCCGCCTCGTTTTTTAGTTCGACCTATTTCCGTCCTCTCTTGGAGTTTCGCGTGTGCGGTATCGACTTCTAACACTTAGAAGGATGAAACCGACATGAGGAAACCCAAAATGGATTCCTATAGGACCTTCCCGAGCCTTAGGGTGGCCTTCTGCACAATTCGCACTCCTG
>NW_018165452.1:462617-463333 GCF_001263595.1 Phalaenopsis equestris | reverse complement strand
CTTTGGCTGTGAGTTTTGGTAGTTGTCCCCTGCTTTAATTGTGAGCCTCTTTTGCCCCTGTTCCTTGCCTTGGCCGAGAGCCTTGTGGGCTGTTTCCTCCTCTCTATTGACCCTGGTCATGAGCATTTAGGTGGTTTTGTAGGAGGATCTCTGTGCTTATTTAATATATGAAGTTATGGATCAAGTTGGAAGAATTTTGGACTTAATACGAATTTGGAAATATTGACGGTGTTTTTCCCGCGTTTATTTTCTCTTCGAAGTTTGGAAAATTTTAAATCTCATTTTGGAAGAATATTCGGTCGATTTGGTTAGTCCCACGTCATTGGGGTTTGGAGATGCGCGAAGGGATGGTTTTATGTTTGTCAGGAAAGACCCCGGGCCCTACTTTTCCAGGTCTTTCTGATAGGAGTCTTTTGAGAGCTGATCCAGTCTTCTTTTTCGTTGTTTTAGATGGATCAGTGTCTCCTCTCTCTCACCTCATTTTTGTTCTTTTATTTCCTTGCTTCTTGGTTCGGTTTTCGATGCTTATGTACGATGCATAAGTGTCCACGTATAGCCTTTTGCTATACGTGAAACCATCAAGCAAGGTCGCAAGTAGTCGTTTTGGGGCGTACGGTGTTGATGATAAAGGCACACCGAAGATAGAGCAAAAAGATGTCATATCCTATAACATCAAGATCCAGACATTTGATGAATAATAGGATATGATATCCTTT
>NW_018165452.1:435832-460549 GCF_001263595.1 Phalaenopsis equestris | reverse complement strand
TTTCCCTTCTCTTTTCCCCCTTTCTTTTAAGCGCCGACACACACCAGAATTGAAAAAAAAAAAACAAAACAAAACTAAGAAGATGGTTTTTTCTTTAACGACATCAATTATAAGTGCAGCAAGAGTCAGAAGTTTTAGATAATGACTTTTTGCCGAGGTGGAGGGGTTGGAAGCACTGGTCGGCTACAGGGAAACAGTTTTCTAAGCTACAACAATGACCACGGCAACTACAGTAGCTGAGAAGAGGTTGTGGGAAGCGGGGAGCGATAGATACACACCATCTCAAGGATGAGTTGCAGCCAGAGCACATTCTCGCCTTCGGACATAGCCCTAGAAGGGAAAACTGGACTAGTGACTGTCCTGACAAAAATCTCACAGAAAAACTAACCTAAAGCACAACAAATAACATACATATAGACCAAGGGTATAGAGGAGTGGGACCGCTCTAAATAAGAGGTAACTCCATGCTTGGAGGGACCGATCAGTCCCTCCTTCGCCCATATCAAACTAATGTTGTGCAACTTTTGTTGCGTCAAGTCACTCCTAGGGCGGAAGGCACCCCGCTTCAGCCTCCCGGGGTTGGGGGAGCTTCGACCTCATCTATCAAAACTTTTGCGTCCTTGTAATATGGAGTCAAGTCTACCATGTTGAAGTAGCTGAGATGTTGTATTTCCCCGAAAAAAACAGTCTTGTAAGCATAGTCATTAAACCTCTTGAGCATTATTAATGATTCGTTTGTTCTAGGCTCGAGTTTCTTAAACTATCCTAGGGGAAATCTCTCTTTCTTCAGTCTGACTACACTAGATTTCCTGCTTGGAAGATCAACTTCTTTGATTTATCTGCTTGCATCTTTTACTTTTAATTTTGTTTGGCGATCTCCTTCCCAACTTCGTGCAACCTCTGAATTTTCTGTACTCTTGCCTTTGCATCCTCACTAGTCTCCGTTGTAGGAAGAGTTGGTACTGCTTCAAGTGACGAGAGCGGATTGCATCCATATATTTTCAAGGAAAGGCGCCCAATAGGGTGTCTTCTACTCACCCGGCTAAAAATGAACGTCAATGGTGCACTCTTCCATGTAGGATAGTGGGCACAAGAGCGATCATTCATGATGAAGGTGACATCGGTATCATTGCAATGGGACAGCACATTGTTCATTGGGACAGCAAACAAACGGAGCTTATGGCACTCCAATCTCACCAACATATTTGCCGACCATGGATGTTCGACTAAAAGGCATTATTGTTGAGGGAGAAAACACTAATGTGACAACTTCTGAGCTCTTCTATGAAGATAAATGTTTGGCAACTCTAACCACACCCCGCACCTTGCACTCGACTTTGTCTTTATTTTGAAGTTCAAACAAGTTCTTTTTGTGCATACTTATAGAGATTATAATAAGGCCGCCCATTTTTGTGATGAGCACGCCTTTAGTGGTTCTTTTATTTTGATGCGTGTGGATTACAATAGGAAACTTTCAACTATACTTGTAGATGACGGGCTCTTTATGTACACCATAGATACATTCATAGTTTTTGTACTTTTTTTATATTTTAATGCAAATTGAAATATTCACAGAAAGGCGCCCAAGAGGTTGTCTTGTACTCACCATTGGTGCCTGTCCTGGATGGATGAAAGTCAATGTGGACGGGGCTCCGTTGCCTTCAGGCTTGGCTAGTATTGGAGTGATCTTTCGTGATGAACCTGGCAAATGCTTGATGGCGGCTAGACAAAATACGTTGCATCGGGACAACTCACAAGTGGAGCTAGAGGAGAACAAATTCATCACCACTTTGGTGAAACCATGGATGTATGAAATGCATGGGATTGTTCTTGAAGGAGATAACAACACTGTTATACTTGCTTTGAGGATTCAATGGAAAGAGCTTCATGGCAGCAACAAGAGATGTTGGATATGGATCTAACGTTCCTTACCAACCTTTGACAAGTTCTTTTTTACCTACTTCTAGAACCCTCAATTTTGTAGCCCATCTTTGTGCGGGGCTTACTTTACAGGATAGCATTTTCATAGATAGTTTATATGATAGCCGCACTTCGTTATTTTTTGTTGAGAGGGAAAAAATCTTTTGTGAGGCCACGACTTAGTGGTCCTCTGCTTTTTTGTAATGTTTGCTTATTTTAATGCAAAATACACACATTTCACAGAAGGGTGTGTGCCCCGTAGTCTAGCTCACAAACAGGTTGCAAGCAAATTCAGCCTAAGCTAGGAGCAAGTCTCACTGCTTGAAGTTCCTTCCTATGAAACCCCTCAGGAGGTTTCTCAGGCTCCTCTTACTACTTTCATCTGATCATGTGTCTATGGACGAGCTTTTGAGTTGAATTGGAGTTTAGTGCTAAACTTTGCACACAAAACTCTTCAGAAGTAACTCAGAAACTTGACATTCCTATTAGATGTAATGGTTTGAAGTATTTCACGCAGCTTCATGATCTACCTTAAGTACAAATTAGTGACATTAAACGCACCCAACATCTTGTGGCACAGCACGAAATGAGTCATTTTCGAGAATCGGTCAACCAAGACCATCATTGAAACCTTGTTCTGCTACGTCCTAAGAAGACCCACCACAAAATCCATAATGACATCCACCCAAGGAAATTCTGGTACCGGTAACAGCGTGTACTGTATTTTGTCCTTGACTCTTGGCCTAGTGAAAAATTATGTACAATCGAACATATCGCTCCACATCTTTCATCAGTCAGAGCCAAAAAAAATGTTCCTTCACCAGCGCGAGGGTCTTGTCTCTGTCTAAATGGCCTGCTATTCCCCGTTTGTGACTCTCCTGGATGATGGCTTCTCTCAACGAACATCTGGGCAAACACAAATTGCTATGATAAAACTAATAACCATCTTCTCTGTAGTATGGACCTGTGAGTCCCTCCTGACAATGTTCTCAAATTTTCTTAAAATCCTCATCTTCCATGCACAACCCCACGACCTCAATTACTACCACTTCAAGTTGTAAGGAGGTAATCAACAAATGGCGGTGGCTCAAGGCATCGGCTACACGATTCTGACTCTCAGCCTTGTGCTTGAGCATGAACCGAAATGACACCAGGAACTCAACCCATGAAACATGCCTACCGTTTAGCTTTCTATGACTATTCTAGAACCTCAACTCGTGATCTGCGAATAAAGTGAACTCACTCGTCAGCAGGGGCTCTCGCAAAGGCATAGAACTCTTTGTCATACGTCGAGTACTTGTATTCATTCAGCTTATCACTGAACAAGGCAATACGGTGTCCTCCCTAGCTCAGTAATGTTTCGATCCCCACATTAGAGGCGTCACACTCTACCTCAAACAAGTGGTTGAAATCTAGTGATGCTAACATTGGGGACCGAATCACTTTCTCCTTCAAGGTATCAAAATTGGACTGCCCCTGCCTCTATCCATTAAAACTTCTCTCTCTTCAAAAGCTCTATCAGAAGAGTTGTAATGGTGTTGAAGCATTTGATGAACCGCCAATAAAATGATGCTAAACCCAAAAATTGCCTCAGCTAGGTAAAAGACTGGAGGGGTGTACAACACACCATCGACTCTATCTTTGTAGGATCTATCTGAATGCCTACATCGGATACAATATAAGCTAAAAAAACATACATGCGTCATCAGGAAGTATCACTTCTTAGGGTGGGCATATAGCTTCTCTAACACCATAACCTCGAAAACCTACCTCAAATGGTGCAAGTGCTTCCTCTTGGAACTGTATAGACAAGAATGTTGTCGAAGTAAACAACCACGAACTTTCAGATGTAGGCTCAGAGCACCTGATCCATCAATTTCATAAAGGTGCTAAGTGCATTGGAAAATCCAAATGGCATGATGGTCCACTCGTACAAACCATCTCGGGAGAGCTGGTCGGCTATAGGAAAACAGTAGGAAACCAGTTTTCCGAGAGACAGCAGCAACCATGTTGATATTGGCACCTCGGGACGAGTTACAACCTTAGCACCTTCGTGCCTTCAGATATAGCCGTAGGAAGAAAAATTAGATGTCGGTGGCTGCCTGACCAAAAATCTGATAGCAAAACTGCCCTAAAACACAACAAATAACATTTATATATATATACCTATAGTAAAAAGAAGTGGGTCCCGCTCCAAATAGGAGGGAACTCCATGTTGGAAGGACCAGTCAGTCCTTCCTTGGCCCTGATCAAACTGATCCTGCACAACTTTTGTTGCATCCACGACTTAGTCGCGCTTGGGGCGAAAGGCGCTCCGCTTCAGCATGATTGACTATTAAACATAAATTTGTAAACTAAAGGTAATAATTAGCCTTCAAAAATGATATATCCACCATATCATATGCAAATAGAGCCAAATAAACAGCCAGCATTCGCAATTAAGCACAGGTAGAATAACCAGCACTAAATAAGCTAACTAAAATTCAATTCCTTCACGTTCAAGCCAGATATTTTGAAAGTTGCTTGATTTTGAACTGGGAGATTTTTTTTCATATAATTATGTTTTAATATGCTTATACATACATCATACATGCAACAATCTCAAGCTAACTTGCCCAATTCAAGCTTAGCTCAACAATGGTCAGGGAAAAAGTTCAATGAAAAATGGTTCAAGATAGGATCAGTGCTCCCACCTAAACGTGATCCAATTAAAAAAACTGATATTTTTTTAGTCGTTCATTGATGTTGCATCCAAATTCAAAACCCTTCATAAAACCCATAACACTTATCAGTATGATCCGAATCATAAATGCAAAAGCAATATCGATACCTTAAAGAGAGCTCTTTCTCCTACAAGAAAATAATGAGGAGTGCCCACCGTATGGAAGTTACTATCAACTTGTTCAACAGCAAAGTACATGTGTTGCTGAAGGTCCTGAATTGCAACAATTGCACCTACACAATAAAAAGCATTAAATCTTACTTATTTCATATCAAAATAAGTTTGTTGTTCAACAAAAAAGCATGCCATCATAAATACCATCTGGAATTTTATAATCTGAATCTGCAATCCATCCAGAGTTCATCAAGGAAACACTCTGCTCCATGCCGTCATTAACATCCACCGGGAATATCTCAGAAATGAGAGCATACAAAGTTAAAAACATCTGTGTCCAAAATACGAGTTAGATAGTAAAAGATAAATTTAACCCTTTCAAGACCCTAGAAAGTGCAGAAATTTTTATTTCCTTATCAATCTCATACAAAAACAGCAAACTTAACTTTGTCAAACCAAATTATTCCGTGCTTAACTCCTAATAAAAAATGAAGTTCCAAAAACGAAATTTGCAAAACCCAAAATATTTGAGCAACAAGATTATTGCTTTCAGCTTAAAGCAACAATCAAACAACCACAATAATTTATAATGGATGACAACATTAAAATAACTTCAACTCATAAAGAGTCAATGTCATATAAAGTATATCTTTGTGGTCACCCATAAAATTTTCATGTCATTAAAGATGTGTGTGTATCCTTTGACAAGTTAGTTTGCACGAATAAGCACCACAAAAGAAAGGCTATGATCAGAGCCCTCCAATTGATTCTCCTCAAAATGCAAACAATAATTACAATCATTGTCAAAGCCAAAAAGTTACACAATGAGACAATACCCACTTGATAGCGCACCAAGCTTTCTATACTTTAGATCAACTTAAAAATTGACTACTTGGGCAAACATCCACCTCAGGTTTATAAGATCTTGGTTAATGCAACTCATGGATAGTGACGAGGAACTCTAGGTCAGATAGGGTCAAATACCTCTGCTAAGAAGATCAAAATCCCTAATAACCCAGAATGATAAACAATAAGATTTTGATGAGTTCACCATCATTTCCCAATTATCTACTCTAACTTAGAGGCAATAAAATTCTTCAATCTTTAACCAAACTACTGATAATATAAGCTAAAAACAACTTCTTCAATAAAAATGCACTCTAGTAACTAGGAAGGATAACTAATCATATGGGATTGTGACGATAGAAATTATGAAACTAGAGAATAATTCATCAAAAAATAACAGTAAAATCTCAGAGTAATGCCTTCAATCTAATTCTTCTTATAAAAATTTGACTAAAAAATACTCTTAAAAGAGCTACGAGAAAATATTTAAAGCCCGCATCCCCAAGTCGGGCAATAGATATCAAGCATAGTAGTTCATACTCTCAAAACTATTGCAATAAATGGCATTAACGAGAATATTAATTATTTAAATGTTTGAGAAGGTGTAAGCAAGTTAGAAGGTTTGTCATCAATCTTTTTTTTGATGAAAAGACAATCATTCTCTATATAACTTGTCCAATCATGAAGGATTAGACTCTTTGCAATATTGACATTAACTTTATTAGCACAAAATAAATTCATTAGAATAATTAATAGTCACTTTAATTCCTGTAGTATTCCCTCAAATCATACTCCTTCAAATATCCATGTGAAATAGCCTTGAATTTCCTTCAGCAATACAAACCACAATGGCTTATTTATTGCTTCTCTATGTGATCAAATTTCTCCACATATGTGCATCATTCAACAATTGATCTTTTATAAACAATAGAAATTCCGGTTTGCATCATTCATAACTTTAAATTTTTTTATGGAAGTTTTCCAAAAATATATTCATTTGCCAAGATTCTTCTTCGATATTGAAAAAATTCAAAAATAGCCTATATTTTTCTAAGATTATTCATGAATCTAATGGTCATGATAAGTGAGACGCAAATAACAAGTATGGTCTATGTTAGATAAATCAATTTTCCCCCGAGTCTCTAATATCTTTCTTTCTCATTAGGTCATTCATCCTTGATCCACATCTTAACATTTGGGGGATCCAATGGCCTGTACATTAAGGAAGAAGGGTGGAGAAATGATACTCGTATTCCATATTGAAAAAAGATGAAAAAACTAAATTCTCTTGTTCCATATCATTCAAGTTACGAGATTTCCCCTTATGGTAAGGGAGTCAGCTAGGGAAAACACAATTAAGACTATTACAAATTATCAAAAATAAAACAAGTAAAGAATGAAATGTATGCAACATAATAAAAAATGAATAAAAAGTAATAAAGCCAAAAAAAGAAACTCCTTCCAATAGCTCCCATAGATTGAACATGTGGGGTTCATTTGGTCGACAGTCTCGGCCACATAATAGGATGGAATTCTATACTCCCCTTCAAATTGGGTGAAAGATGTTGTAAAGATCAGCTTGGTAAGCAAATTAGTGAAGCTGCTTGGACGTTGGGATTTAGTGAAGGAATTAGCAACTTGAAATTGAGTTTGAATGTAGATTAAGAGTCCATTTGGGACAGCTTTCCTCAAATGGTAGAACTTGGGAGACATGATGGTTAGAAAGAAGTAGAATAGATTGTGATGACTCTAGCTAGTATGTGTATCTAAAATAGTGTCCCAAATCTGATATTCACCCACACTTTCCTCTTGAATTTTAGATTTAGGGTACTAAGATCATTTTTCAAAGAATATCATTCATGGAGTTAAAAGTGTTTATTTATAATAAGGGAATAGCACTTATACCCCTTTTTGTTAGAAATATAACAAAGGAAGAAATATTTGATGAATTTTCGGTCAAGTTGTGTGCAATTTGGTTGGTAAATATGAACAAAATAGACAGCCAAATATATTTAGAGGAATAATGGATGAGAAGACTCTAGTATTATAGTATGTTTCCATCAAAACATGGAGGGTCGTGTATCTACGGACCCTGCTTAGCATTCTATTAATGAGATAGGTGACCGTGAGCAATACATCTTCTAAGAATATTTTTGTGACATTTTGAGAACGGATTATAGACCTAAATATTTCAAGATGTCAATTCTACCTCTCAGCTATCCCAATTTGGTTTGGAGTCCAATCATAGGAATTCATTTAGATGATAGTGATACTATTCTTTGTTAGGTAGAGTTCAATAATCAAGTTGAAATATTTCTTTGTATTATCAATTTTGAGAATTTAATTTTGTATTTGAACTAGGTGTGAATCATCTAATGAAATGGATGAAAGATTTGTATAGTTTTATATTTCTCCTTGATGAAGAATATCCAACTACTTCTACAGTGATCATCAATAAAGGAGATAAACCATCTGGCCACCAATCTAGCCTTAAACCTCTCATGACTACCATCTGCTTTATACTTTACATTGAACGCTCGTTAGCACCCAACAGGTCTTTATTCTAGAGGAAGCTTTACAAGAATCATGTGTCATTTAGATCAAGAGATTGGATTTCCTCTTCAATTCTCTTTTTTTGTTCTGAACTTTGAAGTGTTTCATGATAGACTTGGGTATCTGCACACTATCATTATTGGATGCAAAAACTTAATAAGGTAATGATAACTTCCCATAAATTACATACTCCTTGATAGAATAATTTGGGCAACTTTCTCTATCTTCTCCACCGGATTCTATCTCCCTTGAAACTACAGAGACGTGTGGATTCAAATTTGGTTGTGAACAATCATGTGCATGCATATTGTCTTTATCCTGCTAGGTGGATTTCTCTCCTAGAGTGCACACGAAATTTCTTGTACATTTTTTAATTGTCAATCTTAGGTTGGATATCCTCAAATGATAGAAGTTGAGAGAGAAGATGATTAGAGAGAAGTAGAATACATTGCCGTGACTCTAGTTCAGTAAGTGTATCTAAAATAGTGTACCAAATCTGACATTCACCAAAACTTTTCTCTTGAATTTCAAACTTAAGGTAGTAGGATCATTTTTCAGAGAATATGACATCCATGGAGTTAAACTATTTATTTATAATAGGAGAATAGCACTTATAACATTTTTGTTAGAAATATAACCAAGGAAGAAACATTTGATGAATTTTAGGTCAAGTTTTGTGTGACTTGGTTAGTAAATATAAACAAAAGAGACGGCCAAACATTTTTAGAGGAAAAATCAATGAGAAAAGTCCAACATTAGAGTATGTTTCCATCAAAACATGGAGGGTTTTGTATCGAACGACCCTGCTTCGCATTTTATTAATGAGATAGGTGACCGTGAGCGTTGTATCTGCCAAGAAAATATTTGTGACATTTTGAGAACGCATTATAGACCTAGATATTTAAAGAAAATGTCTATTATAACTCTCAACAATCTCATTTTGTTGTGGAGTTCAATCATAGGAATTCACGTACATTATACTATTCTTCATTAGGTAGAGCCCAAAGATCAAGTTGACATATTCCTTTGCATTATCAATTTTGAGAATCTAAATTTTGCATTTGAACTAAGTGTAAATCATGTAATGTAAGGGTTGAAAGATTTGTATAGTTTTATATTTTTTCTTGATGACGAATATCCAACTAGATCCAGTGTGATCATCCATAAAACAAACAAACCATCTGGCCAACAAACTAGTCTGAAACCTCTCATGACTACCATTTGCTTTATACTTGACATTGAACATTCGTTAGCACCCAACAGGTCTTTTATCTGGAGGAAGCTTCATAAGGATCATGTGCTTGGATCTCCTCTTCAATTGTCTTTTTTTCATTATGGAATTTGAAGTGCTTCAGAACAAACTTGGGTATCTGCACACTATTAAGATTGGATGCAAAAACTTTATAAGGTGATGATAACTTCCCATAAGCAACATACTCCTAGATAGGATAGTTTGTGCAACTTTCTCTATCTTCTCCACTAGATTTCATCTCCCTTGAAACTTCAGAGATGTGTGGAATAAAGTTTGGTTTTGAACAATCATGTGTTTGCATATTGTCTTTTTCCTACTCGGTGGATTTCTCTCCTAGTCCACGCATGAAATTTCTTGTGCATTTTCTTATTGTCAATCTCAAGTTGAATATCCTCAAATGGTAGAACTTGGGAGACAGGATAGTTAGAGAAGAGTAGAATAGATTTTGCTGACTCTAGTTCGGTATGTGTATCTAAAATAGTGTCCCAAATCTGATATTCACCGAGACTTTCCTCCTGAATTTCAGATTTAGGGTAGTAGGACCATTTTTCAAAGAATATAACATCCATGGAATTAAACTATTTATTTATAAAAGGAGAATAACATTTATACCCCTTTTTGTTATAAATATAACAAAGGAAGAAACATTTGATGAATTTCGGTCAAGTTTTGTGCAATTTGGTTGGTAAATATGAACAAAAGAGATGACCAAAAATATTTAGAGGAATAATGGATGAGAAGACTCTAACATTTGAGTATGTTTCCATCAGAACATGGAGGGCTTTGTATCTAAGAATCCTGCTTGGCATTCTATTAACGAGATAGGAGACCGTGAGCGCTACACCTCCTAAGAAAATTTTTGTGACTTTTTTGAGAACGCATTATAGACCAAGATATTTCAAGATGTCTAATCTACCGCTCAGTTATCCTATTTTGTTATAGAGTCCATTCATAGGAATTCATGCTTTGCTAGGCAGAGTCCAAAGATCAAGTTAAAATATTCCTTTGCATTATCAATTTTGAGAATCTAACTTTTGCATTTGAATTTAAGTCTAAATCATGTAATGAAAGGGTTGAAAGCTTTGTAAGTTTATATTTCTCCTTGATGACGAATATCCAACTAGTTCTAGTGTCATCATCAATAAAGGAGACAAAACATCTGGCCACCAACCTAGCCTTAAACCTCTCATGACTACCATATGCTTTATACTTGACATTGAACACCCATTAGCACTGAGTACGTCTTTTATCTGGAGGGAGCTTTATAAGGATTATGTGTCATTTAGATCAAGGGCTTGGATCTCCTCTTCAATTGTTTTTTTTCATTTTGGAATTTGAAGTGCTTCTTGATAGACTTGTGTATCTGTACACTATCAATATTGGATGCAAAAGCATTATAATGTCATGATAACTTAAATGGTTAAAGAGAAGTAAAATAGATTGTGGTGACTCTAGTTCAGTATGTGTATCTAAAATAGTGTCCCAAATCTGATATTCATCTAAACTTTCCTCCTGAATTTAAATTTAGGGTAGTAGGATCTTTTTTCAAAGAATATAACATCCATGGAATTAAAGTATTTATTTATAACAGAATAATAGCACTTATACCCCTTTTTGTTAGAAATATAACAAAGGAAGAAAAATTTCATGAATTTTCGGTCAAATTTCCTGTGATTTGGTTGGTAAATATGAACAAAAGAGACAGCCAAACATTTTTAGAGGAATAATGGATAAGAAGACTCTAACATTAGAGTATGTTTCCATCAAAACATGGAGGGCTTTGTATCTAAGGACCCTGCTTGACATTATATTACTAAGATAGGTGACCGTGAGAGCTGCATCTCCCAAGGAAATTTTTGTGACATTTTGAGAACGCGTTATAGACCTAGATATTTCAAGACGACTATTCTACCTCTCAGCTATCTCATTTTGTTGTGGAGTCCAATCAAAGGAATTCATGTGGATGATAGTGATACTATTCTTTGTTAGGTAGAGTCCAAAGATCAAATTGAAATATTTCTTTGCCTTGTCAATTTTAATAATCTAAATTTTGCATTTGAATTAAGTGTAAATCATGTAATGGAATGGCTAAAAGATTTGTATAGTTTTATATTTCTCCTTGATGAAGAATATCCAGCTAGTTCTAGTGTGATCATCAATAAAGGAGACAAACCATCAGGTTCAATTGATAGTTTTCAATTTTGATTGTCCCCAAATGTTATGATAGAGTATGGATGTGAGGGATTGTTCTAAAATAGAAGACCGTGAAGAGTGTGCATTTTGTATTAAACGAAAAAAAATGAAGTACAAAAAAGTACAAAAAAACATGTCCTAAGACGTGCAAAACAGGCCCTATCCTTGCGAAGAATAACAAAAAGCTTCGGAGATACAAGGACCATATCAAAAGAAAAACTATGCAAAAGGGCCCTTTGGCCACAAAAGAGCCCTTTGGCCACAAAAGTGGGCAGCTCGATTGAGCTCTCGAGGTATAAAGCAAAAAATTGCTTAATGAAAGGAAGTTAAAAGCGAAAACGCTTTATGTTGGTCCATGCAGGTCTTCCAACTCTTTTGCTCCATCATTTATTACATAAATTTGATAATATTAGCATTATCCCCTTCAGCAGTTATCCCTCTAGTCTCAAGCATCCACAGTTGTATCATGTATTTGATCATCAAAATGGTCTCAAAGTACCACCCATTCACTATCCCAACGTATCATATGCTCTCCTAGCATCAAGGACCCCACCTGTTTCGTCCAACAGAATGGCCCCAACACCAGCCAATTGATTCCCCATCAATATTCACCTTCAGTCAACCTGGAGGTGGAGGGTGGAGGGTGGAGGGTGGAGGGTGGATATGGGGGAGGGGGGGTGTTGGGCACACCCACTAAGGATTCTTGCTATACGCCTGTTGGAGGGAGCAGAGGAGAGCCTGCAAAAGACAAGGCTGAAAAACAATGCAATCGAAGGCAGCCAAGTTGATGGCAACCAACGAGGCTTGTGAGATTTTCATATGCAGAAGATGTTGGTGAAATCATCTGCTTCATCCTAAGCAGACAAGAATGATGAACTATGTGGATTTGAAGCCGCAATGCAGATTTGAATGCATGGATGAGGTCAATAAGATCGACGAGCGGTCTAGTTGAAGCATTTTGTAGCTCTAATTAGGGCTTGATTGGCGCAGACAGGCGAGCATTTGGTAATGGTAATTGGCGCAAACAGACGAGCGATCCAATGGAAGGCGGATGATGAAGGTGTCCTAATCCCATCAAAATTTAGTCTGAAACTCTGATACCATGAAGAAATGTGGAGAAACTATATTCTAGTATTCCATATTGAAGAAAGGTGGAGAAACTATATTCTCTCATTCCATGTGATTCAAGCTGCAACATTTCCCCTTGTTATGGGGTTAGCTATGACAAACATAATTAAGATTATTATAGCTTACGAAATATAAAGCAAACAAAGAAGGAAAGACAGACATCATAAAAAGAATAAAAAAAGAATAAAGCTGAAATAGAAACTCCCTCCAATAGCTCCCACAGATTGAACCTGTGGGGCCTAAATGGCCTGCAGTCTAGGCCACCTAACAGAGGCGAAATTCTAAATTAGTTTAAATGTCATCCCAATATCATTAAGGACATCAGAGTACAAAGATTCATTGATAAGCAAAGTAATCATCCCTTGCTTGTTCAATTTCATGCCAAGAAAATACTTGTGTTGTCCGAAATCTTTGATCTCAATTTTTTTTTGCTAGAATGTTCTTTAAGTTGGTTCTTTCTCCCTCAACATTTCAATAAAAATAATATTATCTGTATAAATAATTGGTATGGCTATTTTGTAATTCATGCATATTATACTAACAAAAATTAATCCGTTTTATGATCTGTTTGGCATTGAAAGAATCAATGCACCTTATATAATTAGCCAAATCATGCACAGTGATTGTTTAAGAATGGGTTCAATAAAAGATAGACGATCAACAATTGGATATTATGCTTTTGTGTGGAGAAATTTAGTGAATTAAGAAAATAAGTAACAAATAGTTGTAGCCAGAAAAAGCACTAAAATAAAATTTAAAGCTCCAGATCATGTAATATATGTGAGTTGCTTTGGTTAAAAATATTGTTAAGCGAGCTGAATTTTATGAAAAACAATCCTATGAAGATCTATTGTGTCAATAAAGCTGGAATTGCAATTTCTCAAAATCTTGTACACCATGTTCGAACAAAAAAATTAGAAGTTCATAAAAGAAAAAAAAAACTTAAGGAAGCATATACGTTGCATGTTTTACCTCATCTCAACAAGTTGCTGGCCTATTAACTAGGAGTTCTTTAAAATTAAGAAGCAGAGTAGTCTAGCTTTAAGGGAGAGTATTGTGGGAATCGGATTCAAATGCTGCAATTGTTGATATCCAGGATAACCAATTACTCAGATCTCACTTATAGATGTGTTCCCTAATGAAAAATTGGTCAAGATTCAATATATAGACTAATACAACAATCTATGGATTGGCAGCTAGCTGGAATTAATTTATTTTTCATGATTTCTTCTTTTATCCTGCCGCAATTACTTTTCAGGAATAATGCAATGACTATCCTATAAAACTTAAAAGTACGTGAAGATCAATGTGATAGTTTTCTCTGTTTTTTCTGATTCCCTATTTACTGCCGTGAAAGTCATCTCCTGCTCGTGGCTGATTTCACTTGTATCATTTTGCATTTGATATCAAACTTATACTTCATAGATTGCACCGCTTCAGCAAGGACAATCAATAAATCCATGCAAGATTTTGACTGGAGATCCCAAAAGTCCAAAATTTCATGATTGATTTTCCAATCACCTGGCGACAGCCTGGCTCAAGGAGAAAAGTACAGTTTTCTGCACCAAGATTCAAGCCGATGTGATCCAATAAACTTGAATGTGGCTTTAGAACAGCAGGAGGTAAATATAAGTAGCTTTAGGGCAGCATATCTATTTATCCAGTGTTTAAGGGCAACCAAAATGAGTACAAGGATATGAACAGACAATAAATTCACAAAGAAAAGACAAACTTCTTACACTTGATGAATGTTACAAGAAAAAGTGATCTGACTAAAAAATATTATCATCACAAAAAATTAGAACTAGAGGCAGATTGCTTTTCTCCAAATATACCAAGATGCGACAAACAAGAAAGAATTTAGCCAAAAATGTTATTATGAAACTGTCACTGGAATACCTAAGGAAACATTATTATAAATTCAAATATACCAAAATATAATAAATCCATTGGGCATAAGTATGTAAGAAAACAATGCAAATAAATAACCTTCATTTCAGATAATTTTATCATCAAATTCAAACCAGATATAGAACCCTTTCCAGCCCAGTTACTACTGAATTCCACAATAAGCCCATCATCTTCCAAATCAACTTTCTCAACTATAGCAGAACCAACCAAATGCTTTAACATGAAATGTCTATGATAAAAGGAATGAGATGTGTCATTGTTTGCTTCATTATCATAAGATGAATGGAGCATAGAAGGACCAGAAGAAATACAGTTTGAACCTTGGGAGATATTTTTTCCAGATGAAGTTTGAGGAGCTGAAGCAATAGAAGTTTTTGAGTAGAAATGCTGTATCTGCATCTCTCCATTTTGATTTAGCATGGATTTATGCAGCTGCTGTGTGAAAACTGTTAAGCGGCGCAGATCCACTACAATCTTTCTTCCAAAACCCACAAGCCTCACTAGCATATCAACTTCAACAACGAGTTCTTCAGTTTTACCTTTAAAAGAAATAAATATGGTACATAAACATTCTCAGCAGGATGAATGAATAAAACATTAGACATAAAAGCTACACACCAGAACACTCTGTAACAGCAAGGATAAGTGAAAACTTGGTTAGATTTATGGTCAGAGCATCAACACTACACCAGATAGCCTTTCGTGCTTCTGAAGATGAAGTTGAGGATACAGCGCCTATAACTTGCTCATTTCTAGATGATGAGTCTGGTGATACCAAATCAACTCCAGAAATCCTAGAGATCGATGGTTCTCTTGATGCATTAACCACTTTTGAAGGAAAGCTTGCAATCCACAGCGAATATACTCGAAAACAGTGGAGAAATTTAGTTAAAGCTAACGCTTCGACAAAAATATAGCCACCCTGACAGATGTTACAATGAATCACATTAGTTAGCAGCTAACATAGGCTTCGACTGTGAACCAAATAAAGGATGGTGTTCTCAAGTTAAATTAATTAATAATAATATTTTTACAATTTTACAATTTAGTTAAAATTAATGATAATGATGATGTTTTTACAATTTCCGTACTCACAACAATGTAAAGAAGTTACACAACTTTAACCAAACGTGAAAAATAGAGGAATATGTTGATTCCATCTAATTGAGACAACATAAATTGAGCTAGACATAATACAATGAGTAGATCTGCTTTTACAATTTCCGTACTCACAACAATGTAAAGAAGTTACACAACTTTAACCAAACGTGAAAAATAGAGGAATATGTTGATTCCATCTAATTGAGACAACATAAATTGAGCTAGACATAATACAATGAGTAGATCTGCATCACTTAATTGAAAAAAGACATAATGTTAACGAATTTAACAATAAAACTGTAGTACCTTTATCTTGCAAACAATTTTATGAAGCCCTTCACCAAACAAAATCAACATTTCTAACTTAGATAATTGATTTTCTCTCTTAAACAGGACTTTGTCATGATATTCTGACACAACTATATCACCAAGTTCAGCTTCAAGTATAAATGAGCAACCAGAAGCTGGCTCAGAGGTATTTGTATCATGCAAATTACCAAGTTCATATTTAGGATCTGCATCGTTGAGGCTGCTCAGCATTCCCTCCATGCAACGAGATTCTTCAATTTCATTTGAAGTTTGACGATTTGCTGAATCAAGGCATTGCATTGCATTGCTAGGATTGGAGTAACCTATAATACCACAACGAAAAATAGCATGTAACTTAAACCTACAATGAGCAAGGTGAAAAAAATAACTCAGTTTTGATGAAAGGAGTTCCCTCATCTGACACATTTCATTAGATATTATCATCAAATAATGAAGATCAAGTATAGCTGCCTGAAGTCCAGATACAACAAGTAACACGTCACAAGTATCTTCTTCCAACGAAAGGTTTACGCAAGAATTTTGAATAGAGAATCCAAGCCCAAAACCAAGTAAATTACGCACATCCAAACCAGGTGTCTCTTTCTTATTTAGATCTAACATCAAATAGGAACTGTTACAATGAGAAAGATCATCAAATTTTGAAGTCCTTGTATCTTGGGCTTTCCGTGATTCACCTATAATAATGTCCACCGATTTTAACTCAAAAGTTCCACTAATTAGAAGCACCCTTTTGTGGAGGTTCGTGCCATAATCAATTGTTACCAAGTAAAAATCATCCCTTGATTTTCTGACAAGTTCTTGAGGACTCCCAAGACCAGAAGAAATATTATTATAGGAAACAGCTGTCTCCAAAAGCAAGCCTTCAATAAGCTGAAACAAATAAAGTTAACAAAAGATTGAAGTGTAAAATTTACTGCAATCCAACTGCGCTCGAGAAAATTGCCCAAATTTATCATTAAGGAATTTAAGAAACAAAGTGCATAGAATATTTATTATTTAAATTAAAAAGAATAGGCTATATTGAATAAATAGAAAGCAGGTAATCGAAATAACAAAAATGGTCCCTAGAGTATATAGAGTTCATTTTGATGTCAGACCATTTGTATTCTCCCTTGGCCCCTCAGCTTATCAAAACTTAAATCATTTGGTCTTTCAAAAAGACCATACCATAAGTTTAGGGACCAAATAAGAGAATGAAAAAAGTTCATGGTCAACATTAACACTCCTTGAAAACTTTGGGAGTTAATTTGGCCACTTATTCATAAAATTGTATATCTAAACCACATTATTTCTCATATCTAACATAAATAGAATTAAAAAAAAACATAAGCATTGCCTAGCTAAAAAAATTATAAAAATTGATATCTAGAAATTCATACATCTACACACAATTTTTTTATCAATTGTTTACATCCGGAAAAGTTTGGTTTCCAAATTACAGATGGTAGATACTAAAAACTAGAAAAATATAACATTTACAAAAAATTAAAAAAAGTAATAGAAATGAAACAAGGACTCAAAATGGTAACTTAGGAATTGTTTGAGATCAATTTTTGTCTTTTTTTTTTTTTTTTAAACCCATAAAAATTAAACGAAAAAACTGCATTTGCTCATCTTTTTTTTTTGTTTTTTTTGGAGAACTATTTTTAAAATACTCAAAATAGAAAAAATATGTTTTTGTCTATTTTTAAAACACAGAAAATAGAGAGTCAAGCCGCCCCTGCCGCCCGCCCTGCCTACCCGCCTCACCCGCCGCTTGCTCCGCCCATTGCTCACCCCGCTCGCCCACAGATAATGCTTCGTGTTGGGTGGCGCAAGGAAAACATCGTATACAACATGAGCGGCAGTTAATACTGGAGCGCACGTAAACTCAACTGTTTTATTAAAATTATAATTTTTTCTTTAAAGAAAATAAAAAATACCAACCAAACATATTTTTTATTTTTTGTTTTTAAAAACATATAAATCATAACAACACCATACGCGTTTTCAAAAAACAGAAAACAAAAAACAAAACAAATATAAAACAGAATAAAAATAAAAACAAAAACAGAAAACATAAATGATTACAAACAAGCCCTCAGAGAAAAGAGTCATCACCCCTAAAATTGTCCTAGTTAAAAAAGGGAAATCGGGAAAAAAAATACAATCCCAAATATGATAAGTGACCTCAGGTTTGAAAGAAGTGCTATATTTATTTCATAAATAACTTACCTATTAACTATGAAAAGAGCATCACAGTGCAGATCTCATTTAGTAAGAAACAAAATTGGAAAAAAACCAAATCAAAATGAGAATGAAAAAAGGCTTAAATTGAGAGTAACCGAAAGCCCTCACCTGAAATAAATTTATGAGCTCATCCATGTAAAATAATATACCAGCACTGGATGCTATCAATGAAAGAGCCACAGAAACAACATCAGTTGTCTCATAGAAGCTATGTTGATAGTCTCTGAAATATATGAAAATATATTAGTACAAACTGATGCAATTAAATAAATAACGAAATTGATGATTTTCATATTAAAATTAGTTTGGGCTATATGACAACATGCAAATATGCTCATTTAATCATGCATTTACCACATTAGATATTCATAAACAAGAAGAAAATAAGTTTAAAAACAGGGCAAGTTCTGCACCGTAACTCAATACCTCCAAGTATAGATATTTGTGATGTATATACGAGCATCTCATCAAGAGCATTTCTATCATTGAACTATTAGAGTTTAAAAAGTAATAGTTCTAATTTATTATCAATAAATTAAATTCAAATTTTTAACATAGAAACTATTATTTAAAAAAAACTCATAACATCTTTATAAAAATATATGTATCATACAAATAATATCACATCAAATAAATATAATTTGAAAATTCGACTTTGATCATTATTTTTATAATATTTTAAATTCATATAATTAGAAATGCATCTAAATAACATTGTTTCTCTATATTCCTTCCTATAGTTTGAATATCTCAAAAAATATGCTTTCATAAGATCAAGTATCAGACAGGGTCGAGCTTTCTTTCCCATTATTCGAAATGAAATATTTGCATCCAAATAAATGAAAGTGAGACGCATTGGGATTTATTCTTTTCCAAATCTAATAAGGAGCCTTCTTAATAATAGAACTAAAATTCACTCTATTGATTACATAACAAACTGAAATTACAGCTTCAGCTCAAAAACGCTTAGACTTGATGCTTGTAAAGTATTATCCAAGCCATATCTAGTAATTCCATATTCTTCCTCTCTACTATGTCATCTATTGTGGTGTGGATCAAACATTCTACATGAGCATATCATCAAGAGCTGACATCAAAAACAGGGTAATTAAATTTTTCCATACCACTTCAATCCAGCAATTCATCCTTCCAACATGGATATTCAAAGAGCCAACAAAATCCATGACATCAAAAAAAAAAGCTCAAAATTAACCAAAGAAAACATTTTATTAGGTGAAGAGCAATACCAAACAAAGTCAATTTGTTTAGGAGTAGTATTTTGAAAAGTAACTGTAACTAAGTTCTAGTATTTGTTTTTGGCAAAATAGATGAAAGAAGGCTCTTCACATCCAATTCATCTTTGTATGGATGATATGAGAGTTTCACTTATGATGGCATGGAAGTTACCATTATTATTATTTTTCTCCATAAAGCAATAACAAAGTAACATCAAATCAAAAGAAGTTTAAGTTACCATCATAACAGTAATACAAAAATATAAAATTGATGGGATGATGTACAGAAACTCACTAAAATGCAAACAAACACTAAATCTAAGTTTACAAGTTTATGCAAAACAAAAAGCAACACTGAAATTCACTCCAAATAATCTAACTTCCATAATTCAACTCCAGCCAGTTCTCACATCAAAATAAACTAACCCAAAATCCACACAACATATAACCAAAAATTACAACATCAAAGACATAGTGATGATAGTTCACCCAATTTATTTTTTCACTCGTTCTATTTGCTAAAACTTCTTTCAAAGTACCTACCTTCAAAGACATCATGAAATTTTTCATAGGAAGGGCCACATAATATTTACATGAAAATTACCGCATTAAATAACTGAAATTTTAGGGGAGGCAACTAAATTTTACTTCAAAAAATTATTTTCAAAAACTTGAAAATATACAGGTCCCTCATGACAAAGCAAGGATACCCTCTACTTACCTCATATGAAAAAAATGTTACCGCCCTAAAACACGTCAATGCCACCAATGAACTGTAAATTGTGTGCCCTAGGCTCCGAGCTGATTGCAATCAGGCATTCCAAACTGATAAAATGGCTAACAGACAAATGATCAAGCTAGCATTCATTATAGATCAAAACACACCATAGATGAATCTGCATTCACCATTGCCGGCGCACGTTGTCAATGTTCTGCCTATATTCCGGTTGGAAGACCATTTACAGTGTTTTATATTATGACAGCCAACTGTGTATGCATTTTCTAGACATGTCCATAGTATCATCACAACAGACTTCCGATTCTGATTGGAACTTTCAGGGTGTTGACTCTTTAGTGGATAAAAAATTTCATATTCTTTATACTAAAAGTGGCAAGAACCAATAGATAATCTATCAGCATTCTCCAAAGTTTAATAAGCTTCAAGCTAAGCAACCCAATTGAAATTTTGTAATCTTTTTTGTAGTGTCGTATTTATTTTTGCTCAAACATTTCTTCACAAAAGCCAATGATGACTTCTTAATGATATTGACTTCTAAAAACAAAACTATAATTTCAGCAGATAACAAGAAATTAACAAACATTTTAACTATTTATATTAGACCAAAATTATCAATTATTAATCAAAATGGACGATGTAAGTTGACAGTTTAAAATTTATATCAATGATTAGAATGGCCGGCGACAAACATAGCAAAACAATTTCACAGGAAAACAGAACATATAAGTAAAAAAACTAGCATTAGAGCTTCTTTAACTCAAAAAATTGTCCCTTGATCATATATTGCATTATTCTCTGCTCAAATTTTGCTCCTCAAAGAAACCTAATAATTCACAAACAGCATCACATTAGCTCCATGGTTTATACCCCAGCTTCCAGCTATGGAATAATTGGTTGGATCCCTGCTCCACAAACAATTGCTCATTATTTGGAAGAAAATCAAGTGTACATTTTCATTTAGCTCTTATATCAGAAGATTATCCCTCCAATAACTCTTCTTAAAATCTCATAACTGGCCTTATGATAGAGTTATGTTTTCTATTAAAAAAATTAACCCCAAATTTTAATAAATTTGCAATCAGAATGAGCAAGCCATTTCTTATAGCTTCTATAACCAGCAGTTAGGCATTATTTATCACGGTTTAAAAAACTGGACCGAACCGGCCGGTTCAACCGCTTCGACCGTGAATCGGCCGGTGGTCCGATTCTAGGCAAGCATAAAATAGTTTCTGCATCAGACCGGCTAGAACCGGACTAAACCGAAGGTTCGAACCGTCGAACCGGATGCGGTTCAATTGAACTGTTTTTTTTTTTTTTTTTTTTTTTTTTTTTTTTTTTTTTTTTTTTTTTTTTTTTTGGAAATCCATGAATATTTATATTACAAATTCCAGTTATCAAGGATTTGGAATTTTGAGATTTGCAACTTTTTTTTTTTTTGGGAAATACATAAAAAGCTAAGTCTTCATTTTAGAGATGTGCGAAATTTCTAAAGGCAAAATTACCGATGTGGGACTAAAGGTAGCTAGGAAAACTTTTCTTTATATGCATCGGATTTTATGTGGATTTTTAGGAGTATTTACATGCATGCCACTCAAATCTTATTTATTTACATATCTAAGACAAACTTGTAATTTTTATATTTTAAGGAATATTTACATACATATCACTCAAATCTTATTTATTTACATATATAACACTTACACTTTTATTTTTTTATATTTTTAGGAATAATTACATGCATACCACTCAAATCTTATTTATTTACATTTCTAACACCTATACTTGTATTTTTTATATTTTTAGGAATATTTCCATGCATATTACTCAAATCTTATTTATTCACATATCTAACAGCTAAAATTTTATTTTTTATTTTTATAGGAATATTTACATGCATACCACTCAAATCTTATTTATTTACATATTTAAAACCTAAACTTGTATTTTTTATAAATATACCACTTAAATAATTTTGAAAAATAAAAAATTTTAACATTTGTTTAATACATATAAAAAATTAATATAAAAAATGTAAATAAATATTATTATTAAATTATTTAATTGTTTCAAGTCAAACAAGCCAAACACGAACAAACAAATATTTATTGGAGTTCTGCTCATTTATAAAACGAGCCCAAAAATATTTGGATTATTAATTTATTATATTATTAGTGCATTATTTAAGTCATATTTAATTAATTTTTATATTTATTATATCATTCAGTTCAATCCCGGTCAAACCAATGAACATTGAACATTTCCTTCTTCCGGTTTGATGTCTGGTCCGGTTTTCACGACCTTGTTATTTATATTCTTCTAACATTAATATAAGAAGATACAAAATTATGCATCTAAGCATTTACAATGTATTCCATGCCTTTACTAAGCAATTCTAACAAAGCAGGATCACAATTTGTAGGATTCCGAGAAAAGGAATCAAACAAAGCATGCCAAGCATAAAAATGGGATGCTTTGTTGTAAACTCTAGTGACAAAGCAAAATAGCACATGTGAAAATGATGAGGGAAGCTAAATCAGGTCCAATGTTGGGCTGACTAATCCAAGTAGCCGGCTTCATGGTCTAGCAAAGGAAGTGGGGGTAACTTCATTTACTTAAATTTATTTTTCTCTATTGAAATTGTGAAAAGTATGTGTAGTTGTATTTATTAGTTTCAACTATCATTAGTTCATGGTTGGGATATATATGAATCTTATGTGTGTGTGTGCGAGTACTTTTCTTATGCTGATCAAATGAATATTACATTAGGATTCACCCTCTTTTCTTAGTTCTCTAGCTCATTTCATTCATGGTAATAGAGACAAACCGTCGTTGAAGAAATGACGAAGGGCAGTTTCATATGAAAGAAAAAGATGAGCAATACATGTGAGATAGCAATGACAGTTAAAGCAACGCCTTTGGTTCTCTCTTCTCGTATGTAAATCCATGTGCACATTACCTCACCGACACCATTTCCTAGCATCAACGTTGTCATTGCCTTTCCAGCAAGAAAATGAACTCATCTTACAATTATCGCTTCCAAACAACATCAAATGTGACTTCCTCATGATTAGCGTCGCCATCTTTAGCCTCTTATTTGTATGCTACACCACCGCTTGCATTCTCTTTTGACAAGTGGCATCACTTCCATCAATTTTTGCCATGGTCATGGGCTTATTATCCTAAGCTCCTTTTGTCTCCTTCCAAACAATAGAATTTGTTTTCAAGTATTTTCAAATCACATCAATCTATAGTTGTAATGACCAGATTTTCCGTCTCAAAGCCACTGTGGCAGTGTGCTGATGCCTTTTTTAGCTAATGTTGCCCATGTTCCCCTTTTCTTCATTGCTTTCTTCACTAAAATTGCGAGGGCTTCTCAAGGATGCCTTCCTTCCAAGACAGCATAAAAAAGTTTGGAGGTTGTTATTGCTTCATCTAAATGTGATATTTATGCCTCTATAAACCCATACTCTCCCACTACCATAACTAAAATTGATGACACAAGTTATCTATATAAGATTGCTTCTATTGAGTTTTGGGTTATGTCAAAAATTATGAGAGTCATTTAACTATGGGGTAAGATATTATCCATGCTATGATAAGCCATGTTGAAAGAAAACTATAGCTCGATTCAATAATTTACTATGGATTAATATAGATGCCAAACAACCACTAAAGTCCAAAGCTTGTAAAACATGTCATGATATGCAAAAAAAGGGTTGAGGTGTTCAATGCCAATCATATCAAACAATTCTACATTGTTATTTATGATAAGTTGATGGCACGGGAGCGTTATGTATGCAAGACTGGAATCAAGAGAGGATTCCATACGATGAGAAATGAAGCAAAAAAACTTCGCGCCAGTTGTTGGACCACCAGTCTTGTGGGCCCTTGCCTACCTTATGTTACTTTATTATTAGGATTTAATTAGTGATTTAGCATAAGTATGATACTTGAATCCCTATTTGATACTTTTTGGTTTTGATTTATGTAATAGAAATTGTGATGCGGGAACAACTATAATAGCTACAGTATTGTGATCCAACCCAGGGTAGTTACCGCTTCTTATACCCTTCTTTTTTCTTATTTGATTCCTTGTCTTGTCTGGTCCTTCCTTTTCTAGCACTTTCCTTGTTTGCCTCATTTCATTTCCATCACATTTCCATTTCTATTCCATATTGATTCTTTCTACTATTCCTCATTATATATAGGCGTTGTTTATTTTAGTTGGGATCAGTTTTTATCTTCCAGATTTCAGATTTTTGTACGAGTCAGCCGTCGGGGGTTGTTTTCCCTCCTAAGGTTGTATCCAAATGCGAAGAGGTGCTCCAATTGTAGCTCATCCGAGTTAATGACCTTCTCCAAAGGTTTGAAAGATGCTTTGGCTGTAACTCAATCCCGCGATGATGCTTACTTTTCTCAAATCCTCATTGCAGTCCCTCTTTCC
>NW_018165452.1:419635-435773 GCF_001263595.1 Phalaenopsis equestris | reverse complement strand
CCACCCCACCCCACCCCACCCCACCTCAAACAATCACTGCTTCCTCTCGTAACTTCCCCAATATCAGCAGTCCTCCCTGTCGTAACTCTCACCTCTCCCCCATCCTCTAGTTTTCCAACTGCTGCCTGCATAACCCCCTCCTTACCATAGCCAACACCTAAATAGCCACTGTTGGCCTTTGGCTAACCATTCCTGATGTCCCAATCTCCCTATCCCGTCCAGCTTGTGTTGATGCCCCTTCCTCCCAGTCGTCGCTTGCCGCCACTATTCCTGTTCAGTCTAAGTTTGCCATCCCACCTACCACCATAACCAACATATTTGCCAAAGTCCCTACCATAAGTACCCCACCTAAAGTTTAGCCATACGACCTTACCCACTTGTCGGCCAACCGTTACCCATCCCCTTTGTCATTGCCTAGGGTGTTTTTTGCATTGTTGTCATTTATTTCCTATTTTTTAAGAGTCGTTGTTGTAACCTACATCAATTTCAGCAATAATATTTGAATTTTTTTTGTTGTGAATTGGGTTAACTCCGATATCATTTGATATCAGAGCTAACCAAGCCCTAGCCCCATCCTAGGATTTCCTGGAATCCGCCCCTACTAGGCAAGCTCCTCCTAAAATTTTCATTCTTACCACCCACCAAAACAAAGACAAATTTTGACGTAACCCGAATTTCTCTTGGCTGATTTTCAAAATCAGCAACCTCAAATTAAATTTTCTACACTTTGAATTAGTCTCATGCTCCATCTTTCACCTCCCAGCCCTAAATCGTAGTCATGCCACCAAAGAGATACATACCCAAGCCTACCCGGGAAGAGATACAACGAGAGATCCGCCGACTTCAGTAGAAGCTTGCGGACATTAAGGATGGAACCCAATGGGAGATTACCCTCAACCATGATTTGAAGAGTCAAAGAAGAGAAAGGGAGAATCTGAAAATGGAACGGGAGATACAACGTTAATTCTTATCAACTTACTACAAACAGAATTTTCATATCTTAGCTTTAGAAGTAAAAAGAACACATCGTCGAGCGACCACCCCAGCTTACAGGCAAAGTTCAAAATCAGGATCTTACAGCCAGATAACATCGATACACTGCATCCATATGATCTTTCCTTAGATCATGCATGTAGCGGATTACCACACTTACTGCAAAAGAAATATTGGGTCGAGTGTGGCACGGATAGATCAAATAGTCCACCAGCCTCTGCTACCTCTCACGATCAACGGATTCATCTGCCTCTGTACTGAGTGTCACTTTCTGATCAATTGGAGAAACTACAAGTTTGCACCCCCGTATACCTGTCTCCATGAAAAAATCCAGTACATATTTTCTATGGGATATGATCATCCCCTCAAATTCATGAGATACTTCAATCCGAAGAAAGCATTTGAGTTGTCCAGATCCTTTACCTTAAAATGTTTTCTCAATCTTCTCTTCGATTAAGCAATCTTTGTTTCATCATCGTCAGTGATAATTATGTCATCCACATACACAGCAAGTATGGTAGTGTGATTTTCATGTTGTCAAAAGCACATCGTGTGGTCTGCATTGATCTTTTGATATCCCATGCTAACAATCGCTATTCTAAACTTATCAAACTAGGCTTAAGGAGACTACTTCAAGCCATACAGTGACTTTCTTAGCGTACACACCTTGTCGCCTATCTAAGATATACTGAATTGTGGTGGTATCTCCATATATACCTCCTCCATTAGTTTCCCATGAAGAAAAGCATATATACCTCCTCCAATAGCTCCCCACGAAGAAAAGCACTTTTCACATACAATTGGTGGAGTCTCCATCCAACATTCACTGCTAGAGAAGTCAGTGTCATCACAATGCTCACTTTTGCGACTAATGCAAAGGTTACATCATAGCCAATGTCATATGTCTAACTATACCATTTTACCCCTAGTTGTACTTTGTACCTCACCATCTTCCCTTCTAGAGTTTGTTTTACCGTGAAATCCACCTGCATTCAACTATATTCTTCCCTGTTGGTAGTGGTACAATCTCTCAAGATTGGTTATTATCCACCATCATCGTTTTCCACTTGGGATCCTCTTTAGCAACCTGTCAACACTTTGGTATAGAGACAGATTCCAATGATACAATGAATGTTTCATCCAAAGGTGAGATGTTAGAATACGAAATAATGTTTGCAATGTCAAGCTCTCACCCAAAATAATCAGGAGGATATCCCGCATTGGTGCGAGAGTACTTCCTTAACGTTACGGGGGTAGGGGTGGACGAAGGAGGAATATTATTGACAGGGAGTTTTGAATGAAAGGTGGATGGTGTTGGTGCCTCAAGAGTTGAGGGGAAGAACGGGACGGGGAACTCCTTGGCATTGCAAACTTTGTTCCCTTAGTTTGCCTCTTCCTCCATGTATACACCCTTAACTCACCTTCAGCCTGAATCCCACAACCTCTAGGGTCAATCTCCTCAAATTTTTTCTCCTAAGTTGATTCATTCCACATCATAGGACATAGAATTGCTCCAATTTACACAACTCCATCACCACTATTACTCACTCTCTCTTGTCTCATCTCTAGAGTTTGCTGAGTCATCAAATGGTGAATTCACCTTCAGAGTATAGTATAGTTCAAACTATCTAAATGACATCCATACAAAGGGTCTTCTCAATTGGGCTTTAGCAGACAGAGACCTTTTGAGTAGCAGAATAACCAACGAACAAACATTTACAGCTCTTGGATATAACTTTCATACAGATCGTTTGTTGTATTTCACAAAGCATGCATATCCAAATATTTTCAATGGAAAGATCTCGCTATTGTCTTCTTTCAACATCTAACAATGAGACTTCAACTTCAGCACGCTTGAGCGCATCATGTTAATCAATTGAGTAGTTGTCAACATTGTTTGTCCCTATAAGTGTTGTGCGACATCATTGTCATCATCATGCTTAGGGCTATTTCTAGAAGATTTTATTCTTCCTCTCCGCTACTCCATTCTATGTTAGTAGTATAGGCATGTGGTTTGGTGTTGTATCCCTTGAGCTGACAAATAGTCCCCAAATGCTTCGTTGATATAATATATCTCATTATCAGATATCAGTGTCTTCACAACTGCACTATATTGGGTCTGAATTGCTTTGTAGAAATCTTTAAAGTAAGCAACCACCTCAGTCTTTTGTTTCATCAAGTGCATCCTAATCACACGAGAAAAGCAATCAATAAACGTAGCAAAATACTGATAATCATTCATAGAGCTAGTAGGACAAGGTCTCCATTAATTAGAATGTATCAAATCAAATATCAGAGCTCCTATTCTCAAAACTAGCATAAGAGCTCCTAGTAAGCTTGCCAAACTCACAAGCATCACATGTCAGTTTCTCCTTATTTATCTTTTAATATAAGAGCTCCTTCTAAGCTAGTCAAACTCACAAGCATCACATGTCAGTTTCTCCTTATTTATCTTTTAATATAGATGGATGCAACCAACTCCGGAAACTAAGACTGGAATGTTTCATAAGTCTGTGATGTAGTTGTAACACATTCTCAACGTTCCTCCCAAATTCTCCTACTACAGCACTTTCCACCATGGAAGCCAGAGCTGAGTCCATCCCCTCTCAGTACAAGTAACAGAGTCCGTTATGCCACGTTTCAGTCTTAAGTGCCCGGCCCGTCCCTTTCTCTTAGAAGATCACCTGAGAATAATCAAAAGAAACTATGCATTTTAACTAGAGAATAATGGCATTAATTGATAAGAGGTTTATTAGAAAACAAGCATACAAAATATTGAACAAAGTCATATGATTGTACATCTCATTGTATCCGTACCAACTACAGGTTGTGTTGTATCGTCAGCAGTTTGTATAGTCTCTGATGCTGCTAGATGAGTATATGAAAAGAACTCTACAGCACTACTGTCGCGTAACAAAAAACGGAAGAATCTATGATCCATTCTAATGATTTTGTGATGGAAAAAAGAGACGAGAGCAAGTGTGTTACCAGCACACCTTTGTTGAAACAAGTATAAGTGGCAATGTTACCCCTTGATTCATGGATTTGAGACATCCTCGTCTCCATGCTTTCTGCTTCCATGTCAACAGCTCCATACACTAGGGGTGTAAACGAGCCGAACACGAGCGAACTCAGGCTTGTTTATATTTCGAGCTGAAAAAAAGTGTGTTCGTGTTCGGCTAGTTAGCTTAGCGAGCCGAACACGAGCTAGCGAGCCGAACACAAGTCGTTCACGAACAAAGAGTCATTTTGACAACCCTAATCACGTAACCATAAGATGTCAGGATTGGGGTAAGATTTAAAACATCATTTGAATCTAATTTAATAATTTTTATTTTATTTTCTTCATTAATACTTTTAATTGATTATAAATCTTTGTAGCCATGTAGTCAATTAAATTTTTAAAAAATACTACTCATCAAAGATATATATATAATTGATTAGTAGTATTTCAAGCCAAAACGAGTCAAATACGAACGGACAAATATTTATTTGTGTTGTTCGTGTTCGACTCGTTAACTTAGCAAACGAGCATAAAACGAGCTTCTTAACGTTTTGACAGCCCTACCAGACACTAATGATCATCACTAGTAAATATCACACATGTCTCTCCCTCCTCTGTTACCAACAGATTTACCATGTGCCCCCTCTTCCACATTTTCGACCTCCACCTTGTCCACATCCATCTTTTTTTCTCTCTTTAGGTGGCTTAGGATAGGCCTTGCTCAGATGGCCAACTTCACCATAGTTATAGCATTTGTGATTCTCCCTTTGAGCACCTAGCGAATTTGGACTCATAGCAGTCAATGTTGATCGTGCACCCAAAAAATCACTCGACTCAGAGTGCAGCTTCATGCGACTTGTAATAACTAATTTTGAGAAACGGATAAACTTATGATGACACAAAATGCACCTCAATTTTCGCACCCCTCTGATTTTAATAGAAAAAATTTTATAAAAATCTTTATGAAAAATCGATTAATATAATATAAAGTATTATATGTAAATTACAAATGGTTTGGGAGATATAAAATGTTGCAATTATAAGTTTATTTAATTTAATTAACCTTAATTATTTCCCTAATCCTCGACACTGTACCCACCAACTTACGCCTCTTTTATTCCTTTAGTACAAGTGAATGAGTTCAGAGCTCTTGAAATCTCCTCCCCTCTCTCGATACCCCTTTTCCCCTCTTGGTTTCACTCACACACTCTCCCTACCAGTTCCATCAAGCTCGACAGAAGCTCCTGTGAGCGGCTTCGATTGCAACTCATCCCGCATACGCGATCAGGAAGGGACAAGCAGCCACCTGATAAGCAGCGGTCCACTCCCCGTTTCCGATTTCCTCTCCCGACCCTTCCACCTTGACGATATCCCTCCCTTTTCCTTTCTTGCACGGCATAAGCAGTGAGGGAGCTACGACCCTTTTTACAGTGCAAGGGCCACCGGTCGCAGACGAGTTAAGCGGCATATAGGAAGTTGCAAGATGTGGTTTAGGGCTCCGGGGTAATTTTTGTAAGTGCAAATCTCTTTTTCACGACCTTTGAGGCAATTATTTTCTTTCTTAGACTTTCATTTTGAGTTTTATCTCGTCTTTCGTGCTTTTTTTCCTTTTCGGTAGCTATCAGAGACGCCGATTGAGTGTAGAAAGCATCAAAAGTCTTTCGTGAACTCCCAAAAGGGTTCTAGCATGATATCAGCGTAGGGAAAATGTAGTTGGAGGTGATATAAAGTAAATTTTATAGCTTTTAAAAAGGACTGGTCACCGAGAAAGTAGTTTAAAGCATGTTTTAGCAAATCATTCATATTTTCGGTAAATTATTTTATGAGTCAAGATATCTTTAAATCTGAAGTTAACTGCGGATTCTGGGTTATTTGTCGGGGTAACAGACTCGAGATGAGAGTATGGAATTTCACTATAAAGCAACCCTGTAAATTCAGGTAAAGTAATTTATGATAATTTAAGGATTAATTCAATTAATAGAAATTATTTATATCCTAAAATTTAATATTTTGTTTTATAGGTTATTGAACTCAATATAAAAGTTACTGCAACCTTTAGCTAACTATTGAAGATTAAGGATTTAGCATGGAAACTGAGATGAGTAATTAGATTCTTAAATTTCAGCAATCGTCTTTATTTCAAAATATTTGTTGATTTATAAGTCTGTTGTAGTTCAGTTAGATTTATATTGCAGTAGATTCTTCATATTGTTAGAAAAGTTATGTATGACTAAAAAGTTATAAAAGATGTGCATGCATGAAAGATGTACATGAGATGAATGATATTTATATAAACATTATATTTAAAATAGACATGTAAGAGTAGCATGTAGGAAAGATATGTATGAGATAGAAATATAAATGATATAAAAGATATGCATAATGGATAATTGCACAATAGAGAAGTATGCATGTTAGTAGATTGCATAGAAATGTTTCAGAATAATATATGTTATAAAGAATGAGATAGATCATATATGAATGTCTGTATGTGCATGTTCAGAGAAGAATTTCACCCCCTAATGGCAAAGGTAGAGGATGTCAGTGTAGTCGTGCGCATAGATTTTTTCTACAGCCCTAGATAATTGTAATAATTTGATCACTTATCACTATGCCAAGAGGATAATATCGGTCAGCGGCAAGTAGATCAGAGCTTACCACTCCAGACAATTGTGATGTTTAAATTACTAACCACTGTGCCGATGAGATAATATCGGTCAGAGGCAAATATAGGTCTTCTACCCTAGACAATTACGATGTGTAGATCGCTAACTGTTGTACCGACGAGAATTGACAGAATAATATCGGTCAATGGTGTGTTAAGTTTTGTTAACGATAATCCTCACAGAGACAAATGTGTATATATAAAGTAAAATCAAAGTTAAGATAAATGTTTATAGAAAATTGAGTATTTTCATTTAGAAAATATCAATGATGCATACATTAGCATATATCATATTTCTTATAAACATATATTTAATTGCTTATAAACAAATATCAGGTTGTTTATTAGCATATATCAAATTCTTTATAAGAAAATATGAAAGTTTAATATATTATAAGATTTCATATAACTATATAAAAGACCAGCATGCATATTGAATTTTTTTCCTTGAACTACTATAATTTAGAAGTGTGATTACTACTAAGTTGACTTAAGATAGCTCATGTTATTTTTATATTATTTTTAGGTTTTAAACATTTGAACAAAATGAATAGAAAATGAGCAAATGTGTGTAGAAGACCAGCACAATGTTTTCTTTAGTAGCTCTTTCATGTATTATTTGAATATTAAATGTTAGTGATAGAATTATAATAACAGTGAATTGATTTTCGCATTTTGTTCTCGTCTTGGTTAACTTCAAGCCCCTGGCCAGGTAGTGACACGACTCTACTCCTGTATCAACGCAACAATGGCCCCATCTAGTGAAGGAATAGTGGCCAGAGGTAGAAGAATTGATCTCCTATGATCAAAGGTCGGCTTTAGATGAACCAAAAACTGCATAGTCCTTATTTGTGCAAAGATCTCTCGCTTCTTACACCCCGGATCACCACAGCTTGACATAAGTGAGAAGTGATCAAGATCTTACCACAACTGCTCCAGGCCTTTAGAGTACTTCTGAATCGATTTATTGTCATGAACCACTATCTCTATCTTACGCTGAATCTGAAATAGTCTGATGTGATTCTCAAGTCCAGCATAAATCTTCTTCAGCTTCGCTCAAATGTCCCTCATCTTTCAAATGTCGTCCACTGATGAGGCAATTGAAGGAACCATCGAGTTGAGTAGCCAGGTGTAAAGCAAGGCGTGTGTGATCCTCCACTCATCCCTCTCTGTACTATCACTCTTTGGACTAAGTCCCATCAGACATCCTTCTAGTCTCTTCCCTACTAGAGCAGCCTCAATATGGCGCGACCAACTCAGATATGTGGTCGATCCATTAAGCTTCAAATCCACATAAGGGAGATCTAGCTTCACTTAAGTCGGAGTAAGTGTCAAGGTAGTGGCTCCGGCCGAGATGTTATCTCCATGTATGAGCTCAATCAAAACCTTCAAAACCTTCAAAACTTCAGGATATATCTTTTTCATAAGCTCCAATTCTTCACATCCCATACTATCTCCGCCTCCTGACATCCTCAACCACAAGGATCCAAATCTAAATCACACGCAACCTCCTCTGCCTTTACCTAGATTTATTTCATCATCAAGGATCAAACTCACTTTAACTAATCTTTACTTTATATGTCCGATACAAAGCCCTTGTCAAATTCTCCACGCGAAATCGTTTGAACCACCCTGTTCCTACGCATGCAAAAATCTGCACTTATTTGCTTAGTAGCAAGTGAAAAGAATCGACCTTCGAAGCTCCCAGTTGTTGTGATTAGGGCTCGCTCGAAAGCAAAGAATGAATCGTCAGTTTCCCATCTGCGCTGCAGGAGCTCCTTCTCCGCTCGGAATGCACTGAACGTGTGAAACCTCCAAACTCTCCTTTCTACTTCTTCTGGCCTTGGGAGAGTGGATGACGAGAAATACGAGAGCTTCGCGGCTTCTGCGATTGTTTCACTGCTTCCCCCATGTGAGTCGCAGCTCTTTTGTGGTCCTATGGTCCCGTTGATGCTTCCCTCATGCGAGTCGATGCAATCCCGCAATCCCGTCGTTGCTTCCTTTATGCAAGTCGCGGTCCTTCTGTCCTTCTGTGATCACGTCGTTGTGGTGCTTTGCTCTATCTTTCCTGCTCGAGCAACCACGGCAATGAACAAAATCTGAAACTTGGGTTAGGGTTTGGCTTTGATGCCAAATAGAAATTAATGCTCAAAAAACCACCTTCATTCCATTGATGGCGAGCTTATATAGAACCATAGAAATTACAACATTTACAAATAAATCTCTAGACTTCATCTATTCACAAATAGGACCCTACATTAGATACAAATGTCAACACATATTGCAATCCAAAAACAAAATTAAAATCATAAAATTTATTTTATATAATTCCAATTATATCAGCCAAACTTACATGAAGTAAAAGAAAAATTAGTGACTAAACAAATTAACAATTTGTGCTATTCAAAAAATATACTATAATGAAAAAAAGGCCACTTCAGTAGAAATAATTTAATCTATATGAAAATGAATTATTAAGAATGACCAGCCCTTATATGATTCCATTGTTTGGACACAATTACAACAATTTTAGTGAATCACAAAAACGACAAGAAAAGATGTGTTGCAAGGTTTTTAGCAAATTAAAATGGGTATCAATCTTCTCTGCAATTATCCTATACAATAGATTTCTCCGAGGTAATTGAAGTAAAAACTTAAAAGATATTTATAAGTTAAGTTTGAGTTAGCAATCTATCTGAGTTTGAAGAAATTATTTCCAATGAAAGGTTAAAAAAAAATCAAAAAAGATGCCTCGCGCATGCTGTAGCGTAGATTCCAAACAATGTCAGATCATTTAAGAAGCAAGCTTATCTTCCAAATAAAATACTACGGTATAAAATGAATGAAAAAGAATGCATAGATTTATACCTAAAAATTGAGGCCTTGGTTGTAATCCAAATTGGATCAACAATATGCAAGTGCCTAATCGATTCAGAACCAGATGAAACATTGACCAAGTTTGACCTCAGGCAAGCATTCAATGTAATGTGCCCATGTGAAAAAATTTTATCATCTGCAGTTTCTTCCTGATGAGCATAAAAAATTTGTGGCTCCTTCAACCAAAGATACTCCGAATGTGTTTCTTGAAAAATGGCTGCAGGAGTCATTGCAGATAATACAGCTGTAGACGCAGGCCCGACAACAAATTCTGTATTCCCTATATCAATTTGAAGCCAATAGCGGCTATTCCCTTGGGAAATTACAGGAATAATATCCTTCTCAATGTAGCTTAAAGCCCACTCTTCAAGTGATACTCGAATACCAAGGCCTGCAATGACTGCCCCAACATGAATGTTCTTGTCTGGAATCAGGTTAAGAATAGCACCAACAATTTTTTTTGCAAACAATTCTACCGCATTTTCGTCACTGGTTCCAGGTTTATCTACAATGATGTTCGAAGTGCGAGGCATGGTTGGTTTGATCCCAGCTCTAGTTGTCCATTGAGAGTAATCCTCCAGCTGTCTAAACATAAGGACAGCAGATAGAATAGATGAATAATCCAAATCAAGGCTCGTTTTCTCGATATTAAGGCTGTATTTCCAAATTCCACAAGCTCTATGATCTGCAAGGGAGTACTTTATTTCACACAATAGAAATGCCCCTCCCTCATGCAGGGCATTTGCTTCATGTTTCCCTCTAATTTTATCCCAGGTTGACCACAGGCCTCTAATATCATTCTCCAAAATAATACCAAAGGGCTTCAAAGAATCATCATTACATATTACCTGAGGACAATGATATAATGAAGCAGGCTCACCCCAAAAGATGACCTTCAACTCGTCAATGCCCTCAGGATGAACTGCTTTAGAAGAATGGTTTCTCTTAATTATCAAATTATGATCCAGTGGAATTTGCAATGATGCAGCCAGGCTAAGTTTAATTCCTTGGAGTGCCGCAAAAAAAGATAACTTAGTCCCATCTGTTTTGTAGATTAAGTACAGCTGCCTTAAAGATAGGTAAAATGAAGGTAAGTTTATCTTGTCTTCCCTTTTAGCTTCTTTAGTTATAGGAAAATGGACACAAGTTGAATGAGACAACGTGACAAATACTTCTCCAAAACTGAAGCAAAAAGAACGGGCACCTCTAAGTTTAGTTGAGCCATCCATAGTGCGAGGTAACACTGCCTGGAAAATGAAGCAGATCACTCCCCTGAGAAGCCAGAGGGGTGCCAGAATCTTTCTTAGTAATTTACTGAAAAGTCCCATGGGTTCTTTGAGATCGGTTGAGATGAGAAATCTTTTATAACGTGCTATTCGGCGTGCTTGAACCACCATGTGTGCAGGCAATTTTTCTTCAAGATGAAAAATTAAACCCAACTGATGTTTAGCCCGAATGATCAATTTTCTGTGAATAGAAGGCTTGCCTGCATTTTCTCTTATAGATACATCATGTAAACTTCCAACCACATCTAGTAAAGAACCATAAGCATAAACATAGCGCAACCATAAGACCACCATCTCAATAACATTTTGCAAAGGATGCCTCACCCCTAAAGTTGAATGACTAATTCTATTTGCAGCAATCTTCCAAAGCTCCTTTCCAGTTCTAACAACACCATGCCCTTTAGAAGAAAATGCATCCAGTATCAACAGGATATGAGGAATAACTTCAGGTGAAAGTTTGATCACTGTTGTTGGAATATGTATGCAGTTGCCCAAAGGATGAAAACCAATTAGTTTGACATGAAAAGATGTACCCATCAAAGATGCTATCCATTTTTTCTGTCCATTCTCCTTCAAACCAAATTTCATATTGCTGCAGCTTATAGATAATTCACTACTTTTTCCATGCACAAAAAATGAATCAAAAAATTTTCTTAACAAAGAAGTGCTGTAAAGACACTGAGAGTCGGAGGAAATTTCATCTATCTCCAATAAGCATGAATGAGACTTTCCTGGTAGTTGAAGTTCTAGACAAATATCCTGGAACTTTAACTGATAAGAGCTAGCAATAATATCTGCCCATGAGGTCATAGGTCCATCACTTGAGATATCTCTAGCTAAAAGTCCTTCAATGGCATCATGCAGAGAAGCTCCCTAAAATTAGTAAAATAAAGCATATTTGATTATCTGCACTAAATGATCAATCAAGAAGCTAAAAGTAAAAACTTTCTAGCTAAAGAATATGTGAGAAATAGATGTAAGGTAAAAGTACTCTTCTATTGTCTGGATCAACATAATGTACCTTTAAGCTGGCATTAAACGCTTTCCAATCAATCAATAAGTCGGGAATGCAAATGTTTTGCAATTTGCTATTTCTAAGCATAGTGCTTGTAGAAACTAGAAAGTCAATAAAACTAAATATCTGTCTAAAACAGTAAAATATATGGTACAACAATTTGACATTGAACAAAAAAAAATTATTAAAACAAATTCAAGATTTTTTTTCACATTTACTTTTAAATAGAACATATAATCAGTATAATATCTAGTTATAATGGATGTAAATTCTATATAATGCAAAATTGTTGGAAACTTAAGTGATGCCTAAGTATAATAGGTTCAAGCATATTGGATCAATTATACACAAGAATGTGATATTTGATGATGACACATTTTATCTTTTAGATTTAAAATTGGATGGTTAACATGTAGAAATATCATGAGAATACCAGACTATATGATAAAATAATATCATGGATATTTGGGTCGAATATTTATAAACCAGAAATTAACTTAGTTATGCTTTAAAAATATGTATGTTGAACAATAAAGAGGTCATTATGCAAGCCGTTTTGGCCTAGTGATTGGAAAATATGTTTTTTAACCAAGAGATTATGGGTTCAAGGTCTTGTTTACGTGGGGAGTGTGTGTTTTCGTGTGTGCGTGAGCGTGCATGCAGAAAAAAAAAGTCACTGATAGCTAAGATATACAAGGCATAGCTGAGCTAAAAAGATTAAGTGAAAAACAAACATGGCAGAGAAATGGTGAGAATATAAAATATTAAAGATAAAATGGTAGAAAATAGCATTAAGTGGCTTACGGAGGCAAGTTCAAGGTAGAACATGCACAAAAAAAACAAGCAGATAAATAAATGTGAAGAGATTTTAAAAATATATATAAATAAGATAAGATATTGTGAAGTGTGAATTAAAATTTCTATAAAACAATGCTAGCAATTCTTGTAGACATGTAGACATGCGACACTCAGCAAAAACAATTAAAGGATACAAAAGCACAACACAAATACTTCGAATAAAGCTAATCATTTCCTCAACAAAAGGTTTACTTAGCTTCTTCTTCAGCCACTTATACATATTAATCAACTACAACCAATTAAACATATTAAACAAAAACTTAGGGATTCTTTTTTGAATTTGACTATTTCGATAAATAGATGGAATTAGGTCATACCTTGATCATCACTTTAAAATAAAACTAATTTGGACCTGACCAAAATAACCATAACCCAGAAGTAAAAGGGAGAAAACTTTGGTTTGTTAAAAGATAAACTTGCAATGAGTTTGATAATTTTTAAAATAGACTTTATAAGAGGCAAACACAAGTTTGAGTTAACATACCATAACAACTTCCAAAAATTATGGGAAATGACCTTGTGAATTCCTTCACGACTAAAAACAAAGAAAAGGTAAAATTTTAGTGAAATGTGAAGAACTCTGATCTCACTTCAACTTTCTTGTTATGACCGCTTCATTCATACATCAATTTACACTTGATAAATTATATTGTGTTAACTTGATGCCCTTATAAGAACATTATATTTCAAATACTGATGTAATGGATGCATGAACAACACCAAATTAGACGGTGCATGCAGCAAAGACATAACTCATAAAACAATTGACCAGTTAAAATATCCAACATTGGAGATAGATGAGTTTAAGATTATAGGTTAGTGAAACTTGAAAAGATTTTGCATTCCATGAGAAAATTGCTTATAGATGAAAGTTTGACACCTTAGTATTGCTCCAATCATTCACTGGAAGTTAGAATATATCATTGGAAGGTACAATACACTATAGTGGTAAAAAGTAAAAATTTTGCAAAGTGTCGCTCGCATATCATGCTGTTTATATAGATGCTAAAACAGCATGATATGCCAATGGAGATGAGCATTGACTGATTGACCTTCCCTTCCTATAATTTAACATTAAATGATATTGAGAATCATGATCCAATTAATGGGTTTTCTATTTCGATATTTAGTTATGTGGCAACTTCCTATGAAGATTAAAAATGTAGTGCAGATCAGTCACCAATAGTGCGGTGTTTCTAATGAGATCAAAGACACTCCAACGACTGAAGCGCACATGGGATCAACTACAATGGTAAAAGAGTTCGTGAAAATACCAAATTTGTCATTACATTTCCTTCCTGGCATATGGAATTCATGCATCAATACAAATGTTGCTGTCGCAGTATACCAATGTTGTGATGAGCAGAAGCTCTTTTCCAATAATTCTATTGATGAGGCACATCATTACTTCAACCGTTGATGATATTGTGTACACTTAGTTTTTGTTCACTATCATGTCATTTGCCCAGTTGTCTTCATTATCGTCCCGATCAATGGTGAGACCGTTCACATGTAACTTTATTTTTGATAGACAGGAACTATAAGGATTTGTCGGTCTTTGATGTGTCTCCACAGAAAGGCAGAAGCCTATATTGGAGAAATCTTTAAAGGTGTTTTTAGTTATTCGTGTTTAGTTTCACTATGTGTACTGTATTATCATTTAGATATAACAGAGCTATTGCAAGATCCATATTGAAGTGTAAACAAAATGAAGGCTCCATGATAACATCCTGTGAGTTTGATATTAATCGTTACTTTCACTTCAGATATGGATACAAGAAAATCTAAGGGCACTGAAACCTTTCTCGCAGGCTACTGCCCAAAGGCTCATTACAAAGGTCGAAATGTGTCTTTCAAGAGATGCGCCAATTGATGCATTGCAAGTTGATTAACATCATTGTTTAAAAAAATGAATCTGTATTTTGATTTTCTCTTTTAAATTAGAGTGACTTCTACCAAAACAAAATTTCTTAATTTTAAATTGATTGACTTGTAAAACTCATTGGAACAATATAGCTTACAGTGACCAAGCATCTTTCTTGCAGAAATAACATAGTTAATGGAAACAGATCGTGTGTTCTTATGTTAGAACGATATTGCGCTAGGAATGTAATGTCATGTAGCGCAAAGAGGCTCGGATACCTCGGTATCAAGAGAGGCGATCATCTCTTTCTTCTTTCTTGCTGCTAAATCTCTGTGGACGTCTTGCGGCTTACTTGTTGCCCTTGATATTGGATGAAACATAAAACATAAGTTTTCCCCATCTCACAATCCTAACCCTAACTGCATAAGACAAAAGAAAGAGTTGGGACATGTGGAGGAAGACGAAACAGACCTATGAGTTAAAGTTGCATGAAGCCCCCGCACTTCCACTATGATGGAGGGGCTGCACCAGGGACTAACTCGCACATGGAGTTCCCCGACTTCTACACGCTTGAACTCCAAGCCCGTAGAATCCTCTACAAGACTGTTCAGGGCCGAGGGATCGAACGCTAGGTTCTTCGCACAGCCGCGCGAAGCAAGAAAGCCCAGCTCTAGCTCCAGGTCTGGTTCTTCGACCAGCCATGGCCTGAGGCGTGAAACAAGTTTGGACCGAACGAAGTTGGAGATAAACATGCTGCAGGTTGCAGGTTGCAGGTTGTAGATTGCAGTTTAAGTTATCAAAAGATCGAGCGAACTAATCGAACCTCCTCTTGCCATTAACCGTGTAGAAGAGCAAGAGGCGCAAGAGAGAACACCGCCGCGCAGAGTTACATTGCCTTTTAAGTTTTAATATATACATTACTAAGTTAAAAATGTCATGCTGCCAACTAATGTGGCAGCGGAAAAATCGCCTATTAAGCAAATTTTCAGATAAATTTGTAATTTTATAAATTTAAAATAAAAGGATGATGTTATAATTTTAAATATACATTAAAAAAACTATCAGAAAAATCTTTGCTTTGTAGACCTATTAATAGTAGTGATTGAAAAAATATGCTTCCATTTCTGTTTTTTGGGATATATCTAAGAGTGGGTCCAAGAGCAATACATTCATGTCATATATACACCTGATATGCGAAGAGTGATATATCTTCTTCCATAATTTTGTTTTCTTCATTACTATCATCATTGATGCATGCTAGAAAATTCACGGTAAAAGAGTAGCAGAGTATTCTCTTTATGTGGTATGAAAATTTAGCACGCACGAAGACAAGAGAAAACAAACAATAATGATATCAAAAGTTTTTATATAGAAAACCATAAAAGAGAAAAATCACAGGGTCTGACCCAACTGAAGAATTTCACTATAAAAAGATAATTACAATTGCAATCACTTGTCTCACAGACAGAAAGTGATTACTAGGTTTCTCATGTTATACAGTAGAGAGCCGGTGACCGATAGCGATTGGCAACATCCGATCGGTGGGTGTGAGTGGGTGGTTGGGGGGGGTTTGTGG
>NW_018165452.1:402773-419538 GCF_001263595.1 Phalaenopsis equestris | reverse complement strand
CAGAAGTTGATGACTGGCGACAGCACTCGACGTTGATCGGAGGTGGTGGTGTTGAACTTCAGCTCATTCTCAAAGTTTTAAGCTCTTTCTCAATCCTCAGGCTCTCCTCCTCCCCTCGTGAGAGAGGCGGGACTCTATTTATAGAGTTATGGGTGTAACTAATGTAAGAATACAAATTCTTTTGATTGGACGGCTCATAGGGCTTCCCTTGATTAAATGACATTTGATGAACATTTGTGTCTTAATGATGTCAAAATTTAGTGATATTAGGCTCATTGGATTCGCCTCGTCAAGAAGCTCGATCTAACTATAGACTCGTCGAAATCGACATTCGTTTAATCTTCCAAATGTGTCCAGAAAACTTCTAAAAATGATTTAATGACTTCATATGGGCTTGATTTGATTCATATTAGACCAATTTTGGTAAAATTAAGTTCTTCTTGTTGAGTCGTTCTGTTTGATTGTAAGTTTATTGAAACTGGAGTTCTAGATGACTTTTTATCAAGGTATGAATATTTCTTGTTCAAAAAGTAATCTCAATATCCATGTCATGCCTCGAGATGTGTGCTGGATGATTGAGATTTATTGGACGTGTATCATTAGCCCCCTTATTTTTGGCCGAAAACGACATGGCTGCCTAGAAAATATCAATATTTGGAGCACTTTGGAGCACTTTATATTTTATGTGCATATATATATTATCACTGTTTAATATTAATACAATAATAAAATCATACATATTTAATTAGAGTACTTAACTCAACTCAGTTGGTGCCCTCCTCTTGCTTCCTTACACAGTAACACAGGGTCTGGGGTTTAAATCCCTGTTAAGCAAGAAAAATATTCTTTTTCTCGGACCACTATGCGAGTCAATGCAACTGTGGTCTGGTACAGCGAGTAGTGTAAATGGGAGTGGGGAATCGGACTGGCGGGACGGGACCATGGGAATTTAGAGGGTTGGAAGGCGGGGCAACGATAGTTGGATCGGCGTAGGGAATTCAGACTGCGAGCTACGGGATTTTTACCGGGCAAGAGCTGAACCGATGGAATTTGAACCGGCGCAGAGCTGGACCCACGGGACTTGAACCGATTGTGAGATTTATGGAATTTAAATAGATTTTAGCCACACAAAATGCGAAACTTGAGCAGAGTTTTCTTTTTTGTTAATAGCTACCCTCTTTTTTTCTTAATTTGTAATGAAGGAATTCAGAAAGCAAAAGTGTGGAATGCGGACCAACGCAAATTTGAAATGCAAAGCGAATTTCAGTTTTTTTTTTTTTTTTGTATATATATATATATATATATATATTAAAAGTTGGTTCGAAAAGAAATTTAAGTATAATTAAAGTAAGTTAATAATATTTAACTTCTAATAATTAAATAAGAGAATATGAAGAAAAAAAAAATTTCTTTAATGCCTAAAGTTTTCCTTTTTTTTCTTTTTTTTTTGAAATTTAGAATGAGGAATGTGGAAGGCCAAAAACTAGAATGTGAGATGACAAGAATTAATGCAAATTTCTATTTTATTTTAAATGATTGTCTTTAATGTCAGGTCTTCTCTTAAACCTATAAATAGAGGTCATGAATGAGGAGAAGAACCACAAGTGAGGAGAAGGAGAAGTAGAAAAAAGAGGGAGAGTGTAGAGTAGAGTCTTTTGTTAGCGAGATTTTCCAGAAAAAGAAAGTTGTCTTTGTCCTGCGTAATAGACGAGCAACTAGATCTTCTTTCGTATTGTGACCAAGAGAAATGTTGTCCCGATCCTGCGTAGCAAACGGGCAATGAGATATTCATTCGTGTTGCAACCAAAAGGAAGGTTTTCCTCATCTTGAGTAGCAGACAAATAATGTGGTCTTCTTTTGTGTTGCAGCCAAGAGCAAAGTCATCCATGTCATGTGTAGCCGGCAACCAATGGCATTTTCTCTCGTGCTGCGGAAATGGAGACAACTGGAGAACCTCATTTCGCTAAGAACCAGAGGAAGGGCCTAAAGTCGAAGGATGTGGAATCAATTCTAACAGAGAGTGACTTGATTTTGTTTCAAAAGAAGCATTAATTCTCGAACGATATGGTGGTGAAATTGTTGAATTCAATCGATCGAGCATATTCTCCTCCTAATCAATATATTGTTGTTCATGAGGTAGCCTTGAAAGCGGCGTGTGATTTCCACCGAGAGTTGAGTTTATTGAAATCATGAAGAAGTTTAGAGTTTGCGCTTCACAACTGTTTTACCAGGTGGTGACAGTCATTGTAGGGTTATTTTTTTTATTTAGGGGTCACGGGTTAGCGTTAACGCTGAAAATTTTAGTACGGTTGTCCGGTTCTTTGGTGACACGCACATATTTAAGCATGAGGCGTCAGATTTTTGCCTGAAAGAACCAACAAGGCAATGACCCATTAGATTCTTCTTTGTGAAGAATGATTAGGGGCTCCATGAGAGGTGAGAAAGGTTCCATCAGTTGCATTTCTCTTTCAGAATACTGAGAAGGGAATATTGCGAATGTTATGATTTTGTGACTTCAACGACATGTTATTTGAGACGCAATAAATTCATGAATTTGTGGAAGAGGAATCATTGTTCATTGAACAACTTTTATTCCACCCTGAGCGATCCATGGTTGTATCATTGAAGAAGAAGGAGCCTTCCAAACCAACCCTTGTGGTATCCTCACAGTGGCCCGCAATGAACTACGACTGCGAGAATTGATGAATTGTAGCAGGGTTCGCCAATTCTCGTGCTAATGATGAGGGGTCTTGGTGGGGGACTCAGAGTTCTCCAAATCAAAATCATCAAAAGTGATAGGCTCAAGGCACAATTTATTTTGCGCTGGTTCACCAAGTGCAGTGATAAGGACTTGATCGGTTGGTAACGAGCCTCCAACATTTGTCTGAATTTCACCCATAGCCTCCACGTTATTGCTTTTGTGTATGTTGCCCTAGTGGGAGCAGTATTGGTATCCTTTGGTTTATTTTGTACAAATCAGCTAAGATATCCTTGTCAAATCAAACTTTTAATCTCTTCCATAAGCTACTTACATGCCTCAGTGGTGTGTCACAACTTCAACAAAATGATAGAATTGTTCCTTATTCCTTGAGTTAGGTTTTAAATGGTGAGGCCACTTAAAGTTTTCCTCATCAAGATGTTAATACATGATGTGTTGAGTAGTGTATACTCTTTCTTAGGTCTATGCTCACCATTTAAGTGAGTGGGTAACCCGAACCATAATTACGCAGATATTTATATTCCAAAAGATTGTAAAAAACATGATCTTAAATTATATTTTGCGGTTAGTGTGAATAAATAAAATAATTTAGAAAAGAAATAATAAGCCTTCACACTAGGAATATTACGCAAGTATACGTATCGTTTCAAGTAATATAGGATTTTCTTTAAAAACCTTAGTATCGATCTCACGAGGAAGCTTTAACTTTGAAAAAATAACTTAGAAAACTTTTATCTAAATTGCAGATAAAAATGAAAGAAGAATGGCGTCGAAAGTTATGTACAGGATTAAAACTAAATTAATGTGCAATCTAATTTTAAACAGAAAGTATGAACAAAGTTTAAAAGATTAATAAGTTTAAAAGAGTTGCATATGATAAAAATATATTTTCCCTTGCAAAGAGATCTTAATCAGGTTGGGAATTGAATGATTAAAAATATAAAATGATGTATTGTGACAAATAGGAGCATTCCTATATTTTAGCCCCTATCAGTGTTAGCAAAGAACATTGGCTAACCTTAACTTTGTTCCAACTTATGTAATAGTGTTGAGTAGATTCTGACTTGTCACTTCTAGATTACCCATTATGACCTCTTTATAAGACCTACTAGGGACCCTTAGATCCAAACTCAAGATCAAATTGACAAAAGAATCTAGTCTGACACCCTAGAAACATCAATTCTACCCCCATCAAGACTTATGTCCCTATCTATTTGCACTTCCCCTTGGACGATCGTGAGGACTCTTTGCAAAGTTAAGTGTGATGCTCACTAGTTAGTGAAATTATATCCCTCCTGTGTCATTATGTTTCGCAACAGATTTTAACATCACAAATGATCGGTTTGTAAAGTTAATAAAGAATCGATGAAAATATCATCACAATTTTATAAAATAAAAAAAATCTTTAAATCAATCTCATTCCACTTGATTAATTCTCATATGCAAGGAGAAAGAACGGAAAACCATTCAAAATTCATTGAGATAAAATAAAAACACATGATTTTTATTGAAAGCGAAGTCTTATAAACAAAAACTCAAATACAAATATAAATTACTTATCTTTTGTCTTGTCCCCAAGCAATTTCTGAAATCTCTTTCAAGCAATCTCCAAACTCTCTTTCTATAAACAAAAACTCACATATAAAAACTCACACATCGACTAAAAGCTCCTAAAATTCTCTCTCAAGACTCTCTTAACACATTAAAACTCTCCTAAAAGACTCCTTTTTTGTTCAACCACTGACCCTTTTAATAGATAATTGAAATTAACCAAGGGTCTCTTTAAACATCCTGTCAAATTTTGGCCAAATTCGTTGAATATCCTTGAAAATCAGTTAATAGCGTGATCTCATTACTGTTTAAATGCAACAGTATAACAATGTCTTTGATGATATTTTTCACTTATATTTCCTTACTTTGCAACAAAACCAAAAACTAAATCCTAGAGAAAATAAGAATTTAGCTTTTCAATTTATATATATATATATTGGGATACTACGAAAGTATACGTATCGTTATCAAGTAATATAGGACTTTTTTATTAAGACCTGAATATCGAACCCGCAGTGAAATCACAGTATGCACTATTGATCAACAAACTTTCTATTTCAAAAAGAAAATTATTTAAACTATAGATATAACTATAGATATTTTTATATAGATATTTTTATAGTAATTAAAATTCAAATCTTTTTTGTATTTTTGAGATTCTGACAAAACAGTAACAACTTCTAAAGATAACTTGAGTTTATGTAAAAGAAAAATACTTAATATGAAAATATTTTTCTCCTTATCATGAATCAGTAATAAGTATAGGATTTTTGCTATGGAAGTATGCAAATTGTGTTGTGTCAAATAGGAGCAATATTATTTTTTACCCTTACTAGAGATGTTATAAAGAACATTGGCTAATTTAAAGTTTGAATAGTTCTAAAGACCGGCTAGGTAGGGAAGATACTAACTCTCACTCTAGAGTTCCATTGATTCCCTCCACCTGGGGGCTAACATCTCGTATCATAACCTAAAATAATAAACCAAGTTTGGGGCTTTAACCTGTCACTGTAAAGTCGTAAAGTCCTCTAACTTAAAGTCCTCTAACTCTACACCCTTCAAAGATTATTTTCCTATTTATTTGCACTAAATCATATGAATTACATTCTCAATTATACAACCGCATGTGATTCTTTCCAATTATTGGCTGAGACAATACCAGCCCAGTTCTTACATGTTCTCACAACAAATTTTAACAGGATTGGCCAAATCAAGAAGTAAATGAAGTGTATGGATTTAATTCATCACAACTTCTTCCATCATTGAAGATCAATACTCTCCACAATTTCCATCCACAACTTAATTACTTATCACTTTAAGAAGAAAGATAAAGAAAACTACTCAGAATCCATGGAGAAAATAAAACCACACTTTTTAAAAGTAAAAAATCATCGTCTAATCAACAAGAAGTCTCAATTAAAACAAAATGTAGTTAAAAAAAAAGATAAAAGCTTATCTCAAATCCTCCACTAGACTCTTGAAGTTCTTTTGAATCTCTTCTCTTTTACAACACTCTTAACTTTCACAATAAAACTAAAAACAAAAAGGATAAATTAAATTTATGGTGCTTGAAAATCTCTCCAATCATTCCTCCCCAAACTTCTTCAAGAACTTCTCAAGACTCTCCCTTTTTAAGCACACTTCTAAAATTCTCAACTTCCTCCTTTTATAAATCCCAAAGAGGTGCCTTGGTAACTCCTCAAAATGTGTTCCAATTTGATGTATTCTCCAAGGGATGCCTCCTTTCACAAGTCTTTTAATCATATTTTTATTTCTAGTGGTCATAATCACCCTCTTTAGCTAATAGACCCTCTTTAGCTCACCCTCTTTAGCTAATAGGTGCCTCAAATGTCCCTTCAAATTTTGACAAAATGAATTAAACCGTCAAATAATTGGCTTTGACGCTTAAGCGTGGGACCTCTGACGCTTCGGAGCATCCTTCTCTGTTTCACCAGCGCTTAAGCGTCGGATCTGGCTCTTAGGCGCCAAAACTCTTTTGCACCTTTTTTGCATTTTTGCTCCAAATTTGATCATTTTTCACTCATTTTAGCATTTTTCACATTTTTACTTATACCTAAAAGAAAAACACACAAATATCTTTCATTAAAGCGCAATATCCAAAAATAGGTATAAAAATGTGTCTAAAAACACTATATATTTTAGATGTATCATAGCGCTATAGCGCCCATCACAGTCGTAAGTTGGCGTTATGGCGCCAAAGGTTGGCGCTACGGCGTCATTTGAGGTGTTTTCATTTTGCTTTATTTTATCATCATTTTCTCTAAATATCTTTTCCTTGTACCTGAAACCAAAAACATGCAAAATACATTTTTTAAAAGTGCAATTTCATAAAAAATATGCATAAAATGAACATTAAGCGTACATTAAAAAAAGGTAATTTTAAGGTGGATCAGTGGGGAAGCGATCCTTTTTCTCTAGGAGGAACTCTTCTCGGACGAGGCATCATTGCTCGTTACAATTGATATCATCTGGAATGGCAGTAAGGAGTAGCGGTGACAAGTGTGTTGCACAAGATGGATGTGTGGAACTTACGGTATTTAGGAGTTCAACACCATGACCTGACAGTGGAAGTATTCTTTCTTGGAGAAGGGGGCCGGTACGAGTTTTTTCGAGTATTGTGTTTCCCTTGGGTCGTTAAGTTCATGGTAAACAAACATCATTCAACGGTGAGAGCAGTGACTATTGAGTCCCGCGTAGAAGCTGTTGAATCTCTAGTTGAGATTCCTCCATTCTGCGCATTATGTCTTCTATAGAAGGACTTGAGATGCGTTCGTTGGCAAGATAACATCTTTCAGAACAGAAAGATGAAGCATACCCCCCTTGGCTTTGTGACTGCTCTCTGGAATGATGAGTGTTGGAGCGGGATGCTCTGTTTTCATGAATCTTGCTTTCGGTCGCCATGTAGTAAGCCTCACAAGTAATTCAGAGGTGGGATTGAAGTTTACCACGAATAGCATTAAATTGATTTGTGCTAGAAAATTCATAGCAGTAGAGTAGTTGATCATCGTCTTAGTATGTTACGAAGATTCAACACACGCTCAAAAAAAGAGAAAGCAACTAATAACGATACCAAAATTTTTTATGTGAAAAACCCGAAATAAGAAAAACACGGGGTTTGACCCAGCTGAAGAGTTTCAATATAAAAAATTTATTACAGTTACAACCACTTTTCCCACATAAGGTAAATGGTTACTAGGTTTCTCAAGTTACAACTTTAATGGGTGGCAGTCGATAGCGATTGGTGGCGTCTGATCGGTGGTGGCAGACGGTCGTCGGCGGTGATCGATTGCAGTTGATAGTGGTCGACAGCTCTCAATGGTGGTCGATGATAGTAGGAGTGCTCGTCAGTAATCGATGGTTGTCGATAACGGTCAGTGGTGGTCAAATGCTATCGATAATGGTCGATGACCATTGACGGTGGTCATCGGGGGTCGGTGGTGGTGACGACGGTTGACGATGATCAATGGAGATTGATGGTGATTGACGATATTCGACGATGGTTGACGGGAGGGTATGCGGTGGCCGATGGAGGTCATTGGTGGTCGACGGCGATCAACGAAAGTCGATGACAGTTGACGGTGATCAGTGACGACCGATAGCGATCACCGATGGTGCTGCTGGACTTCAGCTCGTTCTCAAAGATTCTAAGCTCTTCCTCATGCCACAAGTTCTCTTTCCCCTTATAAGAGGGGTGGGGCTCCATTTATAAAGGTCTTGATACAATTAATGCAGGAATATGAATTACATTGATCAGATGACTCAGCGGGCTTTCCTCAATTGGATAACATCTGACGAACATTTGACTTCCTTAATGATGTCAAAATTGAGTGATCTTTATATGCTCTTTGATTTGTCTTGTCAAGTCGCTCGATTTGACTATAGAATCATCAAAATTGACATTCGTTTGACATTCCAAATATGTCCAAAAAACTTTCAACAGTGGCTTAATGACTTGATCTTGGCTCGATTTGGTTTGTATTTTACCAAATCTTGGCTTGATTCCGTTTGTATTTTACCAAATTTGGCTCTTCTTATCGAGCCGGTTAGTTTGATTATAATTTTTTTTTAAATCGGGGTTTTGGATGACTTTTTATCAAGGTTTGAATATTTCTTGTTCAAAAAGTTGCCTCGAGATTAGTGTCGTGTATCAAGATTCGTTAGATGATGAAGATTGTTTGGAGGTGTATCATTTCACTCGAGATTTTTTTGGCGATGAGGCTTTATTGTGAACATAAATTTATTAATTTTGATGGAATATTAAGGTAGAGTTAAATAGAATGATAAATAAAGTCATTTGAATCTTGTTAGAACCTTAGTCAAATCATGACTTACGAAAATTGCTCCAACATATTTGGACGTTATTCAAATAGATGCTCATGTATTTTTTTATGATCTTTTCGCATGTTATAACAGTAGTGAGGTTTTATATTGAATATAGTGTCATCGGCAATTTTAGTGGACATGGTAATATTTTCTTAATATATTTATCTTGAAGATAAACTTTGGTCATTTTAATGGAACGTTAAATACAATGTTAGATAAATCATTCACTTGTTTATTTCAAACGTTATTAGAACTCGTATTGGAATTAAATTTTAATATTCCTTAAACCATTAATAAATATGGCTCAAATATGGTCTATATGTGATACTAGAATATAACAAGCATCCAACAGAAAGCAAATTTTATTAAAGAATTCAATTTGTAAATTAAAACAAAAGAATGTCGAAAGTTTAAAATTACAACAACTCAATACATAATAAGAGAACTAGGGTTGGATCTAGGGTTTAGGTAGTGTCTGAAAATGATCTGAAGCTCCGGGGTGATTGAAGAAAGTGGTTGACAAGCAAGCAATTGCAAGTGGTTGTTTTTAAGGGTTTGGACAGCAGTTGACTACAAAAATAATAGCGGTAGGAGTAGTTTTGAGTGACGACCACAACGAGGAAGTAGTGTAATGGCTGAGAAGGTTAGACCAAGGCTAGAGAGCAGAGGGGCTAAAGAAAATAACATCTTGACTGCTTTTTGGGGCAACAGAAAGTGGAAGTAACGAAGGTGGAGGGGAACAATGTAGAAGAGAGTAAGGGAATGATAGAATATGATGTGCACCAACTCAAGAACGAGATATAGTTGCAGCACCACTTAGATACAAACTTAAAAAAGAAAAGGAAATGTTTTATCTTAGTCACTCTTTTTCTCCATAAAGTTTATCTCAAGGCCACTAAGTAAAATCTCTGGAGGATAACTGTTAATTGAATTAATAATCCACCCCAATTGGTTTTCTATATTCCTAATTGTGGTCCCTTGACTCTTCAGCTGACTCTTTATTTGAATCACAACATCTTCTAATAAGAACACGTTCTCCTCATTTTGTGGTTTGAAGTTAAATCCACGAGGTAAAGAAAGTTCATTGTTAAAATCGCCCTGATTATTCCAATTACAAGTCCGATTAAATTAATTATCTTCCCAAAATTTGTTTTCCCCTCCAAAATTATTATTCCAGTTAAAATTCAAATGATTTTCTCAACCTGGGTTGTAATAATTAGAATAAGAATTATGTATCTCATGGCTAGCTTCAATCCATTGTCCACAAATGAATTTTTCTCAATAATTTCTCAATAATTGGGGGTTCTTGACTAGCATTATAATCCAAATCTGAATATTCATTATTTTGTTAATCCACCATTTTTACATTAAATTCATGAATTATTTTTTGATTCATAATCTTCCTAAAAGCTTTCTCCAAATCAGAGTTGAAAAATTCAAGGTATGCAGCTCCTAAACTACGCATATAGATTTAAAGACTTGACTAACAAGACAAACATCAAAAATATTTTTGGTATTTTAGATTTTACTTTAAAATAAACACACAATATAATAATACTATAATTTTTAAATCTAAGTCTTACAGGTTCAACAAAAATTCTACTAAAGTTCTTACCGTTGATTTTCCAACAACAACGCCAAAAACTTGATCCGACCTGCAATTACGTATTAATTTAACTTCTAAAAGATGACAAAAAACTTGAACTGATTTATATTTAGTGGCTAGCACACAAAATCAAAATATTATAAAATTTAGAAAATATTTTACACGTTAGGGTTACTACGCAAGTATATGTATCGCTTTCAGTAATAAAGGGTTTTCTCTTAAGACCCCAAGTATCGATTCCATAATAAGCAATGTAAGAAATCTTTAGGCTAATTCTAGTTTAATACTATCAGATCTTAGTTTGGAATGTCGATTAAAGTGATTTTTCTAATAATTATTCCTAAATGAAAATCTTAAATTTAAAGATAACTTATCTGGATAAATTGGTCTAGAGAATTTTGAGATGTTAAAGACTACATTTCTATGCAATGACTTAAATAATGTATAGGAATGACATACTTAGAAGTTAATGCAGCTAGTGACAAAGATGAACATAGATATTCTTTACCCCCTCTCGGTGCTAGCAAAGAATGTTAGCTCGCCAAATATTTTTCACCAGCTTATGTAGTAGTGCTAAGTAGATTTTGGCCTCTCACTTCCAGATTATCCACTGTGCCCTCTCTATAGGACCTACTAAGAACCCTTACGAACCAAACTTTAGATCAAATTGATAAAAGAATCTAGTCTGTCACCCTAGAAACATCAATTCTACGCCCATCAAAACTTATATCTCAATCTATTTGCACTTCCCCTCAGGTGATCGCAACAACTCTGCTCAAGTTGAAATGTGGTACTCACTAGGTAGTGAAATCATAACCCTCCCAGGTCATATGTTTCGCAACAGATTTGAACATTACAAGTGATCAGTTTGTAAAGTAAATTAAGAGCCGATGAAAATACCATCACATTAATTAAATAAAAGATTATTTAAGCAAATCTAAATTTCTAAAAATGCAACTATTTCATTGCAAAAGAAAAATAAAATAAAAATCATGACATAAGCACTAAAAAAATTGATAGAATCATGTAATAAATTATGTGCCAACGAGGAACCTATGACTACCTACCATCTTTTGAGTGTATAAGTACACTTATTATTCTATTAGTTTTATGCAACTACCTCTTACCTAGAAGCTCCTAGTACAAACAAATCATTAAATTACATTTCCTTAAAAGTTACATTGTCGCCTAAACTATTTTACTAGTCAACCGGTCAATGTGAGTGTACTCAAGTTGCAAGATCACTGCTCTCTCAAGTTCTAGTTTCACATGCAACAAATTTTAAAATAACTTATGGCCACTTAAGTTATGTAAATAAAGCAATAGAGATATTACTCATCACATAAAAATATAAATAATTCTATCAAGAAACAAGTTTTCTTACACATGTCACTACTTCATATTAAAAGAAAAGAGTAAGAAAAACTACTTATGAAGCATGGATAAAACACAACAGATAACTTCGTTTAAATCAAAGAAAATCTACTGAAAAGTGCTTATAACAATTAGAAGATAATAAAAAACACAATACTTAGTTTTTTTCCTCTGAAAGAAAGATGAAAAATCTCTCTACTAAAGCCTCCTGTGGATTAAAGCTCTGCTCATACTTCCTCACTCATATCCCTCAAAATCCCTCACCAATCTCTCCAAAAAATGGAGACAACTACATCTCCATAAAATCACGCCAAAATCTCTCTCACTCTTACTAAAAACTCCTCTTAAAAACACACACTACTTACTTGTCATGAGAGACACCAACCCCCTTATTTATAGAGAAACCAAACACCTCCTTTTTCCAAAAGACACACATCTTCATTCAAAGATACATACCCTTTCACTCCATGAGACACATCTCTTCATTCAAAAGCTTTTCAAAGTGTCTAGCTTCATTTGGCCACTCCATGGGGCGTTCATAACCACCCAGAAGCTTCCAAAACATCCAAGAATGGCTCGGAATCGCCCAAAAGCTGTCCAAAAACCATCTCGGGTGTTATGGCACCAAAATCAGCGTTATAACAACTATTTATAGTCATGTTTGGCGCTATAGTGTCACACTATGGGCAACACACTTATTTTGCTCTGTTTCACCTCATTTTAGCTCCAGTTCAATCTTAGTGTTATACATATAAAATAAACATGAAAATAACCTTTCTTTAAAGTGTAACTTCATTAAAAAAATATGTGATAAATATAGAGTACATTAATAATAGAAAGTCTTATTAAAATGCACCAGATCCAAATTTTCTTCCTTGCTCAATTTGACTCCAAATTGCACCATTTTTTGCTTCATTTTCACTAAAATCCATTCATTGTAACTGAAACAAAAAAAAACATGCAAATAACTTCCTTTAATGTGCAATATCATCAAAATTATGCATAAAATAAATAATAAATGTATATTAAAAATAGGTAATTTTAATGTGGATCATGTAATCTTACTAGATCCTTCTATTATGGGTGACTTACTGAATGAAGGTTGTGGCTTGATATGTTTTTTTTCCTCCACCTTTAGGGCCAATATTTTAACATCAATTAATGGCTACTAAGGTTGTAGTTAAACATCATGGTTGATAACTAACTTTAGACCTCCCAAATACTTGTTTATGGTGTTCTTCTCTGGTTCCCTCAACTCACACTTCAACACGAGCTGCTCAAACTCTATTATGAACTCCTTCATTGATAACTCCCCACGATGAATGTGATGTAGCCTTTAGAACAATTTATGAAGATAGTGTGGAGGTAGATACTTCCTCTCCAGCTCCTTCTTCTTTTCCCAGGTGATGACCTTACTCTGACCTTCTCTCTGCATCACCCTCTTTAAATTTTCTAACCACAGAGAAAACTCTTCTTCAATTTTATGACAACAAGTTTTACCCTCCTATCAGATGAAACCTATTTTTACTATAAAATCTTATCAGCAGCTTGCAACCACTCAATGAAGTCATCTGAATTTGTTATTCCCTCAAAGTCTTTTAAGTTTACGTTTACTCACATATCTCTATGTCCTCAATAATCTCTCAATCCCTAGGCCTCCTCTAATAATGAATTCTAAAGCACCGTGGCTTATCCTCCTCTTCACTGAAATCATCCCTACATAATGGATTCATGGTTTCCACCCTCTCCTTTTTTAATCATGTTATCTTGATCAACAATGATCTTTTTTATGAGACTCTTCCTCAGTTCTAACAAGTAATTGTTGAGGTCGGTGAATTTTTTCTGCATCTCTTTCACGGTAAGTTCTTAATCGATTTTTGACACTCGCTTCATTGTCAACTTGGCTAAGGTTTAGGTTATAAAGGTTAAAGGGGGTGTACCTGGTTGATTCATGGTTGGGAAAATTTTGTATGGTGTTAGATTTGTAAAATTAGCAAGGAGAATTAGGGTTAGGATAATATTTGACTAAAGTTTGGTGGATTTGTCACCCTAGTATAAAAGTTGAGTTCAATTAGCTTTGATACCAAATAATATTGAAATTAAAAAAAACCAATGAAAAGCAAATTTACTAATGAATTCATTTTAGAGATTACAACAAAATAATATGGAAAATAAAAAATTGCAATAGCACAACACAAAATAGTAGAATTCATGAAGCAAACAAAACCACACTTTAGTTTAAAAGTAGAAATCATTGTCAAAACAACAAGAAGTCCCGATTAAAACCAAAAGGAGTTTAAAAACAAAGATAAAAACTTATCTCAATTCCTCCACGAAACTCTTGAAGTTCCTTTGAATCTCTTCTTTCTTACAACACTCTTAAATCTCACAATAACTAAAAACAAAAAGGATAAAGTAAATTTGTGGTGTCTGAAAAATCTCTTCAAAAGAATTTCTCAAGACTCCCCCCTTTTTTCTCTAAACTTCCTTCTTTTATAATTTTCAAAGAGGTTCCTTGGTAGCTCTTTAAAATGTGTCCTGATTCGATGTATTTCCCAAAGGATGCGTCCTTTCACAAGTCTTTTAACCATATTTTTGTTTGTAGTGGTCATAACCACCCCTTTAGCCAATAAGTGCCTCAAATGTCTCTTCAAAATTTGACAAACTAAATTAAACTGTCAAATAACTGCCTCTGGTGCTTAAGTGCGGGGCCTCTAGCGCTTAGGTGTGGCCTTGTCTGTTTCACCGGTGCATAAGCGCCAAAACACTTTTGCACCATTTTTACATTTTTGCTCCAAATTTGATCATTGTTCACTCATTTTAGCATTATTCACCTTTTTACTTGTACCTGAAAGAAAAACACACAAATACCTTCCATTAAAACACAATATCTCAAAAATAAGTATAAAAATGTGTCTAAAAACACTATATATTTTAGGTGTATCAAAATCCCCCAAACTTAAATTGTTACTTGTCCTCAAGTGACACTTCAATCTTTAAAAACTAAATAAGTATGATTATGTATATGAGTTTCTTTAGGAGTTACTAAAATTTAGTTTTAAAAATATATTAGTTCAATTTAGAAAAAAATATTTAGTAAATGAGACAAAGTTAAAGTTTAGAAATTTTTAATTTAAGAAAAATGAAATTATGAGTTTCTATCTAATTTAGAAATATTGTAGATTTTTTAAATATAGAATTTAGACCTTTTATTATCTCTACTTAAAAATTTTTATTAAGAATAATTTTACTTACTATATTATATCCTTAAGCTTAAGAGTTTCTCAAGTCTTATACTTTAAAAAGATCAAATGTAGAACCAATTTTTTATTAGACACTAATTCTCAACCTTCTCCTCACTTTTTTTTCTTTTTCTTTATCTTTTCTTTTTCTTTTTCTTTTTCTTTTTCTTTTTATCTTTTTTTGAAAAGGATTACTATATCTGAATAGTCATTTAATAATTTTGAATTACACTTCTCCTTTCCCAAAGTAAAGTTCTGAAATAAATCTTTTACTTATAAATATAATAATAGTTTTAAAAATTATTTTTAATAAAATAAATTTAAGTATTAAAAATAACAGTCTAAATTTCTTTTCAAAAATATAATTTTTCTTACTAAAGATAGTTGCTCTATATTTAACATTTTCTATACTAAAAATTTTTAACTAAAACTTTTTCTTCATTACTTATAATCTTAACTAAATTTTCTTACTCATTTCTATAATCAAATTTTACTTCCCTAATATAATTTCATATATATGATCATTTTTATTTTCAAATCAAATTCACTTGTAGTATATTTGAGAACAAATAAAATTCAAGTTTTGAAAATATTTTTCATTCCCCTCTAAACTTAAATTTTTACAAGATTAAACAGTTTACAGCAGATATATATAAGCAGGAATAAAATTTGAAATAACATGCTTACAAGAATTTTTATACCTTAATTATACAAGTATAAAACTAAAAACAAGAGTAAAATTAATTTTTTTGATCAATGTACTGTCATTTTAATTTTAATTTAACATGTAGAGATTCATTAGACTTCTAAGTAGTGGGTACAAACATAAAAACAGACGAACATACTAACTTAGATCTCACAGTCTAAAAATAAAAACAAGCACACTAACAAGATAAAAGAAAAATAAAGGGTAGCAATTTTCTGAAATTAAAGTTTAAAATTAAAGCTAGCAAGATTTTTAACTTTTCAAAAGATATAGAAATAAGTTCAATCCTAACTAACTAAAATACATTACTCGACATACAACAACAATTGCTACCCTAGAATTTAAAACAAAATACTAACAAAACACAAACATTACAATAGTAATTAAACAAAAAGTCTAACACATCACATAGTCCAAACAAGCACATAAACTAAATGTATCAAGTCCAAACCACATAGTCCATCAAATATTACAAATATAAAAGTAACTCAGCCCTCCTCCTCATCATCAGAATCACCGCTGTTCCAGACATCTATCTGTAAGTACATAATCAGGGTATTTTGGATATGAAGGAAATTTTGCTCCTTGGTTACCCCTAATGAGGCTTTCCAAAGATGAGTGAAATTTCTCGTCATAATCACTAAGCCTTCTAGCATACCCATCAATATGATCTACAAAATTTTCTAAATTTAGTACCTTATATGCGGTATAATTAATATTATCCATCATCCTTTGCAATAATTGTTCCTGAATTTCAGTAGACTCACCTCTAGAAGTAGATGCTCGCTAGGTAGATGGTCTCAATGTAGAAGCAGCAGAGGTGGATGCAGCAGAAGACGACATTCGATAACTTCTTGAAAATCCTCCTCTCTAACTAAAAATAGAATGCTCAGAATATGATTTCACATTTACACTTGTAATTGGCTTTAGAGACAGCAACACTTCTTCCCAGCTATCATATCTCACTCCAACCTGTTCACACAAAGAAAAGATCAAGGAAGCAAATCCCAGACCTGCTGTCGCAGTGGCAGTGGCAAAACTGATGATCGTCTGATAAACCAAAGCTCCAATATTGATAAGCTTGCCCTCCTAAATACAATAATTCAACATTTCTCTCTCCCTCGTAACTTCACTAAGATGATTTGACGGTAACAAACGAGCTAAAATAAAGCAGTGTCACGCTCTCGATGGTGCATGTTGACCTCACTTTTGGTTGAGGTCTA
>NW_018165452.1:397304-402673 GCF_001263595.1 Phalaenopsis equestris | reverse complement strand
AATATGAAATAATCTTGTCCAATTCCATCTCAATCAGACTATAGTTTGCATAAAAACACAAAGTATTAGGTCGTAAATGGTAGAGCATATTGATTACCTCCGATGAAAAAATACTAATTTTCCTCTGACCATGACTCGATCCTCTTCTGTTTCAGAGAGGTTAGCATAAAACTCCCGAACTACAGAATAACAGCCACAACATAAAAACAACAGAATCGTTCCCATTGTCGGCTAACGATCAAATCTTCCATGGATCCACCTGGATTTTTGAAACATCTCTCCTGTATAAGTTTTCGTGATTACAGAGCATCACTATACCCTTCCTGAGCTTTCAAACTCACAAACTTGCTCGAATCAAAGTGGGTCTTTCCCTTACTCCTCTTCATTCTTGGGGCCATTCTACCAATTTCACAAAATTCCACAATAATTTCAAAGATCAAGTCTAATCCACTAAACTTAACTCTTATAAGCATAAACTACACTTTCTATACAAATTTTCCTCATTTTTCACCATGAATAGTGATTTTCAGGTTTTTCCAAATGTATTCAAAATACATGGTGAAAATCTAAAATTTTTACATTGAAGTGAAACTCTTACCTTAAGAAATCCAAATCTAGCAAAATTGCCTCAAATCCACCAAGAAATCTCCACGAAAAGGTTTTCCCTAGACTTCAAATCACAAATTTGAGAGGAAGAAGACGATGACAGGAGTAAAAATGGCAATTTTTTTGGTTATTTTTCGCCTTTAACCGTTTGCAAACTGGTTTTCATGAACTGGCGGTTAAGCGTGAAATAAGTCGTGCTTAGGCGCCTGCCACTCGAGTTACATCGCGCTTAAGCGCGAGAATGTGGTGCTTAGGCGCCAGTTCACGGTTTTTGATATTTTTGAACCTAAGTAAAATGCACTATTAGCCTAAGTATACCACCCCTAAATGGTCTTATAACACTTAAGTGACTATTTTCCTCTCCCTTAACTCTCCTCTCTCTCAAAATTCTCCAATATAACAAATTTGATTTGAGGCTAAAATAACACAAATTCTCGCACAAACAAACAAATATATTCATTTACTAACTATTACAAGCAACATTCAACAGATAATTCTCATTCCATAGAGTCTCGGATGAGAAAATTTTCCTAAATACAAACATTAAACAAACATTCACAATCAAACACATAAAAGACATAAACACTAAAAAAATATTTAACACTAACACATAAAACAACGACTCCTAACAAACAAACCCTAGCACTGAATTTAATTCCATTCTTCATTTGTTGGGACAAATTTATGTCTTTCATTAGTCTCTCCTTGGGCATTTGGAATATAGAGTTAATAAAACGGACGGTGTTGACGAGCTCTGATACAATCTTCTTCAATCCATTTCTGATTAAGATACATCGACTTATCTGCTTCTTCTATATAACTAGTATGGCTAAATTGCATTTTCAATTGCCATCCAATATAATCTAGATGCACATTAACTTCAATTACCTTTGTCTTAAGTAAAGTCACACTAGTCTCAATTTTGTTGATCTTTTTCGCTATTCCGATCTTTTTCGCTATTCCTTTCTTTTTCGCTATTCCTTTAATACTAACAGCTAAGAAATCGTTATACATCTCTTGTGCACGCTGACTAATGAATTTCTTACTTTATCTTCAAATCCATCTCCCATGAAGAGATTTTCTCTAAATCTCTCTTTCTCTTAGACTTTAGGGCTAAAAATGATTTTGGGGTGAAATTCCATCACAAAATCCTTCTATTTATAGGCCTAAATCCCTCAAATAACTTCTAGGCACGTCCTAAACTACCACGACATGTTTAAGTCAACCAATTGACGATTAAAACTTCTAGAAATTGAATTTTGCACATGGTTTTTAACTTATGCGCTTAAGCGCCGAATTTTGACGCTTAAGCGTAAGTGCTCAATTTTGCACCAGTCAACTTAACGTCCCTAGATCACTAAATAAAGTCTTAAAATCAATACAAACACATAGTAGTCTTGAAAATACTACCCCAAATTTTCTTAATCACACACAAACAACAATCAAAGCAAAAACACATTGATAACTATGGGTTGTCTCCCACAAAATGCTTGGTTTTACATCATCATCCTGACGTAACCAGTACTTATTCCGGTTGACCCAACATCATTCGATTGTTAAATTTACGCTAATCCCCTACAAAATAAGGCTTAAGTCTATGACCATTTACTTCAAATACTATCTCAATTTTAGGATCTTTGATATTCACAGCTCCATAAGGATAAACTTTCACACAACAAATGAGTTCATCCACCTGGACTTAAGTTTGCATGGAAATAATATTAATCTTGCATTATATAGCAAAACTTATTGCCCTGACTGAAAATTTTTAATAAGAATCATTTGATCATGCCACATCTTCATCTTTTCTTTGTAAATCTTAGCACTCTCATAAGACTCGTTCCTTATCTCTTCAAGCTCATTTAATTACAATAATCTTTTCTCACCAACATCTTTTAAATTATAATTGAACTTCTTAATCACCCAATATGCTTTATGCTCAAGTTAAACTGATAAGTGACAAACTTACCCAAATATTAGCTTATAAGGGGACATTCCTATAAGAGTTCTGTATGCAGTTCTATAAGCCCTCAAAACATTGTCAAGTTTGACTGACCAATCCATTTTTTTTATTTACAGAATTTTTCATAATTCTTTTAATTTTATGATTGGATAATTCAGTCAAACCACATGTCTGAGGATGATAAACAGTAGCAATTCTATCATTTATATGATATTTCTTTAATAATTTCTCCATTACAACATTTCTGAAATGACTTCCCCCATTAATTATAATCACTCGGCATCCCAAATCTACAAAATATGTTCATTTTCAAAAATTTTGCAACACTTTGAGCATCCATCGAGGTAAAGAAACAACTTCTATTCATTAAGACACAATTCACTGCTAATAATATATATAAATTTATGAAAGATTGTATAAATGGTCCCATGAAATATAATCCCCAAACATCAAATATTTCAACTTCTAGCATATAATTGAGGGGCATCTAATTTCTTCTAGAAATATTGCCTATTCTTTGAAATCTATCACAATTTTTAATATAAGCATTAAATCTCTAAAGATAGTAGGCCAATAGAATCTAGATTGTAAAATTTATATGTTGTTCTATCAACACTAAAATGTCTCCCAAAATCAGAATTATGATATTTTTAGATAATTTCATAAGTTTCTTCTAAAGGTACATATATTTGAATAATCAGATCCTTTCATTATTTATATAAAAATGGGTAATCCCAAAAATAAGTCTTAGTTTCATATATAAATTTTCTCTTCTGTTGATATATTATTCTATAGGGTATAAGATCACTTACAAGAAAGTTCATAATGTCGACATACCACGAAACACACCACTCATTAATATTGAACAATTTTTCATGAACAATTTTTAATATTGAACAATTTTTCATCTGAAAATTGTTCATTAATTTATTTTTCAAAATAGAGTGGTTTTTCTAACTTAATTCTGAACAAATGATCAACAATTTGATTTTCAGTCCCCTTTCTATCTACTATTTCAAGGTCCAACTCTTGCAAAAGAAAATCAATCTTATAAGTCTAAGTTTAGCATCATTCTTTTTCATTAAGTACTTAATAGCAGAATGATTTGTATGTACTACACAATGAGTTCCAATTAAATGTGATCTAAATTTATCAAAGGTATATTCAGTTGTTGTATAATTAATTTGGGTTTCATTAAGAGTCTTACTAGCATAGTAAATTACTTTAAAAATTTTATCATATCTTTGTCCTAAAACAACTCCAATAGCATAATCACTAGCATCACACATCAATTCAAAAGGTTTTCCCCAATCTAGTGAAACTATAATTTGTGCTATGACTAATTTTTCTTTTAATAACTCAAAAGCTTTTAGGCACTCTTCATCAAAATTGAAAATTGCATATTTCTCCAGTAAATGACATAAAGGCTTAGCAATTTTTGAAAAGTCTTTAATATACCGTTTGTTCAATCCAGCATATCCTAAAAAACTCATAATTTTCCTTACAATTGTTGGATAAGGTAAATTAGCGATCACTTGAATTTTAGCAAAATCTACTTCCATATAATTTTTTAATATTCGATTTCATAATATAATTCCTCCTCTTATCATAAACTGACATTTTTCTTAATTAAGGACTAAATTTGTTTCTTCACAACACTTAAGAACTTTAGATAAATATTCTAAACATGAGTTAAAGGAAGTTCCGAACACTAAAAAATCATTCATAAAGACTTCAATCCCTTTTTCAATTAAATCACAAAAAATTATCATCATTCATCTTTGAAATGTAGCAGAAGCATTACATAAACTAAAGGGAATTCTTCTAAAAGCAAATGTACCATAAGGATTGGTAAAAGTTATTTTCTCTTGATCCTCGGGAGATATTTGAATTTAGTGATAACCAGTATATCCATCCATAAAACAAAAGTATTTATGTTCAGCTAGTATATCCAATATTTGATCTAGAAAGGGTAATAAAAAATGATCTTTCCTAGTGGCAAAATTTAATTTTCTATAATCAATGTTAATTTGCCACCCTGTGACTTGTCTAGTTGGTAATAATTCATTATGTTTATTCACAGTCACAGTTACTCCTCCTTTGTTAGGAACACGGTGAATTGGACTAACTCATGCACTATTTGAAATAAAGTAGATAATTTCAGCATCTAACAACTTTAAAATTTCTTTCTTTACTACTTCTTTTATAACAAAATTCAATCTCCTTTAAGGATCAGCCCTGGGTTTGCAGTTTTCTTCCATATGAATTCTATGCATACAAATTGAAGGGCTGATTCTTTTAATATCAGTTATTGTCAATCCAAATGCTTTGTTAAAATTTTTCAAAATTTACATAAATCTTTCTTCTTCTTCCATCGTTAATTTTGGGAAATTATAACTGGTAAAATTGAGAAATCATCTAAAAAGGCATATTTTAAATGATCAGGAAGTAACTTCAACTCAAGTTCTGGAGGTTTTTCTATTGATGGACAAAATGATTTATCTTTTTTTATCGTGTCCAAAATTTCAAAACTTTCTCGAACATAGTTTGAATTTCCTTATAAAGATCTTCACATTGATCTAATTCCTCTTCTTGCTTGTTTTTCAAATCTTTTACTTCACATTTTTTTTTTCATAATTAATTTTGAAATGACATTCACTCAAATATCTTATAACATCCATTCTATAACATTCATCATCTTAATCTTTTTCAGGATACTTCATTGGTTTTGAAATATTAGTTTTGAAATAACATTCACTCAGATATCTTATAACATCCATTCTATAACATTCATCATCTT
>NW_018165452.1:396522-397164 GCF_001263595.1 Phalaenopsis equestris | reverse complement strand
TATCTTCCCTTTATCTTCCTCCATATCCAGCATAATGAAATCAACATGAAAGATAAATTGATCCACTTTGACTAGGACATCTTCTATAATTCCTTTACAAAAAAATATAAGTAAAACCAATTTTTGATTAGGCTTCTCCACAGTTACAGTAGTAGGGGTTATTTCTCATAATCTCAATCTTTAAAATATTGACAATGGCATAAGGTTGATGCTTGCTCCTAAATCACATAAAGCTTTCCTCACATAAAACTTTCCTTTCCCATAAAATATGTTTCCTATCGCACATGGAATTGTAAAGCTACTAGGATCTTTAAGCTTTTTAGGAAGCTTTTTCTGAATAATTGCACTACACTTCTTACTAAGTGCAACAGTCTAATTATCTTCAAACTTTCTTTTCTTGTTGAGAATATCCTTCATAAACTTTACATAACTTGACATTTGTTCTAAGGCTTCAACAAATGTAATATTAATCATAAGCTTCTTAAAAATTTCCAGAAATTTTGAAAATTTCTTATCTTACTTTTGTTGACGAAGTCTCTGAGGGAATGGAGATGGTGGTTTTTCCAAATCAATTTTCAAAATCTTTTGGAGCGTCCTCTTCTGATTCTTCAATTTCTTCTAATTTCTTCTCTTTCTACTTCT
>NW_018165452.1:394148-396453 GCF_001263595.1 Phalaenopsis equestris | reverse complement strand
TAGATTTATTTTAGTATTACTAGGAAGTGTTCCTTGGGATCTATTACTTAATCAATTTGTGATTTGTCCAAGTTGATTCTCAATATTTCTAATTGTAGCTCCTTGACTTTGTAACTGATTTCCCATTTGTAACACAATTTCTTTTATAGATAAATTCTTCTCTTTAAATGGTTGATTACTATTGAAACTTGAATAATAAATAGATCTATAATTATTATTCTCTTGGTTGTTCCAGTTTCCCAATGAGTTTACTTGATTGTTCCCCCATTGCTGATTATTACCACCCGTAGTATTATTCCAATTGAAGTTGGGTAGTTCTTCCAACCTGAGTTATAATAATTTGAATATATGTTATTCTGCTTGTTATTTATGTTATTCAAAGTTTTTAATGATGTTTGAGAATCTACCATTTTTCATAATGAATTCTCTTCAATCATCAAAATTGGTTGAGAAAAATTCATTCCAAATTGGTCTAACTTCCTTGAAATTGTAGCAACTTAATTTGCTAACATAGTAAATGCATCAGATTCATGAATATTGGCTACTTTATTTGGGTTCACCCTCTCAGAAGACCATTGAAAATTATCGGTAGTCATTTCTTCAATTAAAGCATGTGTCATGAAATGGTTTTGACATCAACGAACCACTAGTAGTGACATCGATAATAGATCTAAGAGACCCAGCTGATCCATTATAAAAAATTTGAATTATTAACCAATCTGGTATATCATGGTGTGGACACTTTCTGAAGAGTTCTTTATATCATTCTCATGCTTCATAAATAGATTACCCATCAAACTGATTAAAAGATGTAATATCATTTCTAAGCTTTGCAGTTTTTTATGGTGAAAAATATTTAACAAGGAATTTTTGTGCTAAATCACCCCAAGTTTTGATAAATTCAGGTGCTAATGAATTCGACCACATCTTAGCTTTATCCCTCAGTGAGAAAGGAAATAACCCAAGTCTTATGACATCATATGATACATCATCATATTTAAATGTAGCACACAATTCTAGAACATTGGCAAGTTGTAAATTTGGATTTTCAGTTCGTGATCCATTAAACTGATTATTTGATACCATTTGAACAATAACAGGTTTGATTTAAAATGAATTAACCACCACAGTAGGTTTTTGAATACTACAATGAAGTTCATCTACCATAAGATTGACATAATCTCGTAAAGGTCTAAATTCCCAATGTATTTTAGCATTTTGATCATTTTGGTTTGCCATTTCTATAATTTTTTTAGATTTTTTAAAATTTTTAATTTTTTTGCTTTTTCTTTTTTTAACAATTCTTTTAAATTCAGGATCGTAGGGCACTAGTCCTTCAGAACCTGAACAACGCATACACTAACATAAAATCAAATAAAATACACAAAAATAAAATATTATAATAATATATCCATACAATAACTCCTAAAGTTTAAATAAGACTTTTAAAAAATAGAAATTTGCTTTCAATCAATTCCTCTGCAACGACTCCAAAAACTTGATCCCGACTGTTTAAGTGCAACAGCACAACAACGCATTTGATTATTTTTTTACTTATATTTCCTTGCTCTATAATAGTACCAAAAATTTGATCCTGGAGAAAATAAGAATTTAACTTTTCAATTTATATATATTGGGATACTACGCAAGTATACGTATCGTTACCAAGTAATGTAGAGCTTTTTGATTAATCCCCAAATATCGAACCCACAGGAATTGTTCACAATATGCACTTTTAAATAACAAACTTTCTATTTCAAAAAGATAATTACTTAAACTATAGTTATTTTTACAGTAGGTAAAATTCAATTATTTTTAATATTTTTGATATTTTGACAAAACAATAAAAACTTCTAAAGTAAACTTGAGTTTATGTAAAAGAAAAGCACTGAATATGAAATAACTTTCTCCTTATCATGAATCAGTAATAAGTATAGGAATTCTGTTGTTAAAGTATGCAAAATGTGTTGTGCCAAATATGAGCAATATTATTCTTTACCCTTACTAGAGATGCTATAAAGAATATTGACTAATTTAAAGTTTGAATAGTTCTGAAGACCGGCTAGACAGAGAAGATACCAGCTCTCATTTTAGAGTTCCCTCGATTCCCTCCACTTGGGGGCTAACATCTCGTATCAGAACCTAAAGATTAAACCAAGTTGGGGGCTTTAGCCTGTAACTCTAAATTCCTCTAACTCTACACCCTTTAAAGATTATTTTTCTATTTATTTGCACTAAATCATATGAATTACATTCTCATTCATACAATCTTATGTGATTCTTTCCAATTGTTGACTGAGACAAT
>NW_018165452.1:392266-394031 GCF_001263595.1 Phalaenopsis equestris | reverse complement strand
AATACTCTCCACAACTTCCATCCAACACTTTAATTACTTATCATTTTAAGGAGAAAGATAAGGAAAACTACTCAGAATCTATGGAGAAAACAAAACCACACTTTAGTTTAAAAGTAGAAATAATTGTCAAACCAACAAGAAGTCTCGATTAAAATTAAAAATAATTTAAAAGCAAAGGTAAAAACTTATCTCAGATCATCCACCAAACGCTTGAAGTTCCTTTGAATTTCTTCTCTCTTACAACACTCTTAACTCTCACAATAAAACTAAAAATAAAAAGGATAAAGTAAATTAACTTCTCAGGACTCCTCCCTTTTTTCTCTAAACTTTCTTCATTTATAATTTCCAAAGAGATGCATTGGTATCTCTTCAAAATGTGTCCTGATTGATGTATTTCCTAAGGGATGCCTCGTTCCACAAGTCTTTTAACCATATTTTGGTGGTCATAACCACCATCTTTAACCAATAGGTGCCTCAAATGTCCTTTCAAAATTTGGTAAAATAAATTAAACAGTTAAATAACTGCCTTTGGCGCTTAAGCGCGGGGCTTCTCGCGATTAGGCTTGTCTTTCTGTGTTTCACAAGCGCCGGATCTGACACTTAGGCGCCAAAGTACTTTTGCACCATTTTTACATTTTTGCTCCAAATTTGATCTTTTTTCACTCATTTTAGCATTTTTCACATTTCTACTTGTACATGAAAGAAAAATATACAAATACCTTCCATTAAAGGACAATATCTAAAAAATAGGTATAAAAATGTGTCTAAAGCACTATATGTTTTAGGTGTATCAAATACCTACACAGACCACCCACAACTAAACTTTCAAATGTATGTACTTATTTTGAGGTCAAGGGCACTCCAAGAGGAATGTATTCCTCGGGTTAATTACATATTAGGGATACCCAAGAATACTCTTGATAAAAGGAGTTTCACATTTTTTATTTATAGACATGGGGAAATAGGTCAACGAAGGAATGTTATTCCGTGTGAGAAAGTTCAGATGCTTCAAAGCTATAGCTAAGCTATCGGACATAGAGTGAGTCTACATCACAAATGAGTCTACATCACAAATGGGTAGTGACTCATCGACATACGAAGCCCACATAATAACCAAAATCATCTTGACATGGATATCCTAACACGTCAAAACACGTCCTGGCCATAAGGGCTGAGAATAAATCATCGTATCCCAAACGAGTGACAGTTCATCGACATCGGGCCATCAAATTGATATAAACGAAGTCACATGAGCGACATGGCTCAAAGGGGAACGACGAGGCTCATAGAAGCTCAACAACAAGAAGGGTAGAGTAATCTTAAGAGATAGAGGTAGCCGGGTTGGGGTACCATAAACCTGTCATCCCAAGCTGTTAGGACTCTAAGTCTACATGGTTGTGATGGTAGTTCAAAAATATCACCTGAAAGTTAGATTTGTAAAAAAACATATTTTTGAGTGCTATGTAATTATCCCTATAAATAACGTTAAAAGTATTAAATAAGTAAACATCAACTAATTTAATTAATAAATATATTAGAAAGTAATATTATAAAAATAGATTAAAATTCAATATGCTTTTAACACACACACATATGCGCCGCGTACTCAGATCAGTTTGTCGGACATTTGCTTAATAGTTGTAAGTATCCTTTGGTTTGGGATTTCATTCCCTCGGTGAAGGGTGTTTTACTCGAATTATTAGACGTATTTGGGATGGCCGGGGCTCTTCAGTTTATTCTTTTAATATATATATGCTTGTTTTTC
>NW_018165452.1:340209-392245 GCF_001263595.1 Phalaenopsis equestris | reverse complement strand
ATATATATATATGCGCAAGAGATCAAGCTGTCGGCTTTGTACTTTTGCCGCCGCCGCTCCTCCGGTCGACCGGGCTCTACCAGTTGCTGGCGTCTCAAAGCGTGGTAATCCGGAGGGGAAGAGCTTGGTGGAAATGTTTAATTTAGAAGACGATTAACCCTTATGGGAGTTCAGAGCATTTAGATGGAGAGCACCGAATGTATCGGAGTGTTCTCGATGCTTTCAACGCGGAGTTAGCATCGAAGAACAATATAAGAAAACATTTCCTTTGCCCTTGCTGTTGCAGCCCCTCCACCTCTTTCTCTCTATGCGAGCAGTCCCAGCCTAATTTACCAAGGCTTAGCGAGACAGTGAAAAAGTAGCCGTCGCCGCCACAGTGCTGCCGCCGCATCCCCGCTTCATCGGCGACGTTGAAGATGAAGGCCAGCTCCTCTGCCGTTGAAGAGGACTCGTCGCAGTCGAAACTTGTCGCCGACCGTTATCTCAAACGGGAGTTGCTTGGTGAAGGCACGTATGGTGTCGTCTTCAAGGCCATCGATACACAGGTCTTATTTCTATTCGGTTGTTCCACTTCTAAATTATTTCCGTTTTGATTATTATTAGGGTTTCTAGACTCTATTTGAACGAATTGATTGTTCAATCTAATAGTTTTGCTGCTTTCAACATATATATTTCTATCTTTCAAATGTATAATTGGGCAAATGAAACTGTGCATCAAGCCAGTGCATTAATTTACAATGCTGCCATTTGCCTGTTTGTGGATGTTTTATGGATGGTCTTATGTTAGGGAATTTAAAATTTAAATCTATATCCAATTCAGACAAAGAAAGTAACACCACATTCTGCATAGAAATTGACGTTTTTGTCTAAATATGTGGCTTCTGAAACAGTAAGGTTGGATTTGAGGCAGAAATTTAATTTTGATATTGCAAGGCTGCTATTCAGAGGGTTCAGATTCTCTCCAATTACGACGACATTAAGAAAGGGGCAGTTAAGCAATTCTAACTGTTCAGTGAACTCTAGATGGCTTGTATCAAATCTATCAAGGTGCAGTGCTTTTGTGGCAAGTTGAGAGATTTAATCCTAGCCCCCAAAAATATACCATACATTTGAGATTTCTGAACGAAACCAATGTAGTAACCATTGCAACAAGAGATGATTCAAACCCTTTCTTGGTGGAGTTATTGCTTTGGATTGCTTAATCTTTTATCTTGTTATAGGCACATTTTGCTGGGCCTATTGGATCACAGAGCGTGTCTTCTTTTCAAAGTGCACCTTAGCATTGCCATCATCATAAGTATTATAACAAATTTTTAAGAGTTGGGTGTTCAATTCCATCAATGTTTTTCATGTGATTTTATTAAGTAGCCTTATCTCCACTTTCTTGCCTTGAAATATTACCTATCCTGTCACAATCAATGAAAAGATTGGCATCATTGCTACATATGTAGTAGAAGTGATGATGTTGAACTATTAAAGGTTGATACATGTCCTGATGTTTTTTAGAAGGAAAGCCCAAAACAAATTTTGAGCTTTTTGAAGGGGTTATTTTCAATATAACTACAATCATAGATAATACACGACCAATGATAAAATTATAAAGAGATTTAAAGAAGATTCTGAAGAGGATGTCTTTACTAGCAAGAAGAGAACGGATATGCTTTACATCATTAAGCAAAGGTATGGATTTTTATGCTATGCTATGTATGGACTAATATGATAGTTGTTTTGAGAGAAAATAATGAAGTTGAATTACCCAGAAAAGTTGAAAGAGACCATGAAATTTAACTTCTAAGGAGCAATTTAAGAACCATTTGGCTTTAAAAAAAATTGCACAATGCTTTCTAATAAGTATTTTGAAAATTTGGAAGAGTGGTTTTCATAACATTTCTAGTAAAATGAGAGCAAGCGAAAGATTTTTCTACCATCATTTCAAAAAAGATTCGTCCCTTTAGGATATTTAACTTGAATACTAGGATTGATTGTTCTTTTGCATGGTCTTTCAAATCCATAATGGAAGAGAAAAAATGATATTCTTAAGATTGAGAATATGAAGAGCGCCGAATTTTAATTTTGCCTACAGATAAACAATAAAGCACATACATAACACGACATGGGCACGAATATACGACATAAATGTAACAATTAGATACGTATGTCATTTACACAATCTTATTTAATAAATTATTAGACAGAGTGAACCTCAAATTTTATGGAATAATTTAAGCTGCTGTAAAACAAAATGCAAATGGCACTTTGAGAAAAGGCTTCTCATTTGATCTTCCTACACTTGTTGATCCTTGAAAAGATTTTCCATAAACACTTGAGAGTTCAAATTTGATAAGAATCGTAGGGTAATGCAGCCAGGACGCATAAGAATAAAATTTTAAATATCATATAAAAAGAAAGGATTTTAGATTGAAAGAATAAGAAACTTTGCATATTTTTGGTTTCTTCCTTAGTGGGATTTGCAATGAAGAATTTCTTGCTCGCTCCCAAATTTCGTAGGATAAATAGATTTGGAGTGAAAAAATCCATCATGCAAGCGAGAAACAACAAAAAAAAAAAGAAAAAAAAATCACAAGTTTTGCTTAGGCTTGACAAACGCGTTGGAGTTGCTAGGGGTATTGGAGAGACTCACTTGCTCGTTGTGCTATATTTTGGTCGAAGAAGAGGTAGTGACGATGCACATGATCATTGCGATTGTCATAGAATAAGAGTCGTATTTGATATGCATGTGAACATAATGCACATGGGATATGCATTTGATTATTAATTATTTTGGCATGTTTGATTTTTATTTCTCTTGTTTTGCATGGTTGGCATGCCAAGAGTGTGTAACTCTTATGTCTATGTGTCTTCATGTCGTACTCGACATGTGCTTGAATTAGTTTTCACGCTGAATGACCTAGACACAATTTTGAATGTTTAGACTTATGACAGAGTGCGTCAGTGTTGTGTTAATGTCTTTCTCATGTCCGAATTAGACATGTAAGGATTTTAGAAGTGTGTGGCTCATAGCACATAGATTTCCATCTTATCAAGTGCATTACCTTGCCACTGTTGGTATCCTTATCGAAGAAATATATCTTTCATATTATCAAATCTTTTGATCAATTACCTTGAAATTTTTAAAAAATGGAGATACAATACAAAAATAGGAGATATGCTATAGTTATAAGAGTGATTTTCCCACTTTTATCTAAAGTCTGCCTTTCCTACTAGCAAGATTATTTTGAATACCGTCAATCGCCAATGCTCCATAGGGAATTTTGAATCTTTTTAGAACCTATAGTGATGTTATTAGTAGAATTCAAGCTTGAGAAGATCTAGTGTAGGTCTTTAGAGTCCAAAGGCATTCGTTTGAGTAAATCTAAAAATGAATACATGGAATGCAATTTTAATAGTTTTAGATCTAGTGGCAGAGTTGTAAGAAGGGTGATCAAATCATTAGAAAGAGTGACATTTTAGATATCTCGGGCCTATTGTTCAAAGTGAAGGTGATATAGATGGGGTTGTTATTAGTAGAACTCAAGTTGGAAGGTTGAAGTGGAGGAATGCATCGGGCCTATTGTGTGATAGAAAAGTACCCCTTAGATTAAGGAAAATTATAATATGGTGGTGAGACCTGTAATTTTTTATGGCGCAAAATATTGGCCTATAAAAGAGAATCCTAAAACTAAGTTAAGTGTTGTTGAGATGAGAATGCTTAGGTGGATGAGTGACTTGACACTTAGTGTCAACATGCAAAACGAATGTATCTACGAAAGGGTGGTTGTAGCTCTAGTAGTAGACAAGATTAGAGAGTCGTCTTAGATGGTTTGTTCACATTAAACGTTAACCATCTCATGTTCCAGTTAGGAAAGTAGATGTTTTAGATTCAACTTATGCTAAGAAAGGTAGAGGTAGACCTAAAAAGACTTTGGTATGTTGTATAAAATATGATCTTAATTCATTAGAATTAAATGAAGATATGACAGACACTCTATAGGACACAATTGAAAAAAAGAATTCATGTAGCCTACCCCACTTAATGGGATAAAGACTTGTTGTTAGAACCTATAAGGACATCATTTGATTGCAACTGACTTAACATTTGATTAGAAGATTAGTGGGCTTCATGTTGGAGCAAGTTGAGTTGACTCAATTGTTATGAATGGCCTCTCATTAGAATCTCTAATGTTGTCAGGTGGATTCGTAGCTAGGTGTAGTATTGCCAAGGAGAATGCAAGCCATGGTGAAGCTCGAGAAGGATCTCATGAGATTGCTCGGGGATCAAATGCCGAGCACCTAGTTACCTAAGATATGGACAGGTAGACCTAAAGAAGATAGTCAAGCATTTTGAAGTGGTGAAGGTGTATCGTGCGATAATGATTTCAACCAAACAACGCATGCTAAAAATTCATTGTCATAAATTTTTGTATTTTTCAAAAATAGAGTCATGATTATCATATCATGTAAGGTGCCAAAATCAATGCCATACCTAATAATTATCCCATCAATAATAATAAAATTTTCCTTTGTCTATAAAGAAAAGTTGGATGGAAACCCTTAACAATGTTTCCATTGTGTCTTTAGTGATACAGACATCTCCCACTACGGGGCGAGAAGTGCGGGGGCATCTCCTGCTACTGTGCGGGACGTAGGACTCTTGCGACCATGCAGGTTTCAGTTTTTGTGCCAAGATAGATTCATTCTAGTTTTTCCGCTGTCGTGGAGCCGGTCGGTCCTCTTGAGCCACTCCTCGCTATCCTATTGTTATATATTTGTATTTCTGATATATATAAATTTAGTTTTTGTGTGTTTTATATTAGTACAGCCGCTGACGTCTCTTCTTCTCTTCGAGGGTTGTATCCTAGGGTTTCAGGTGGTGCGAGGTTTTATCTTGGTCTTCAGGTGGTGTGTATGTTCCCTATACCTTTTCATATCCCTCCTGCTTTGCTGCTACGCCTACCTCCTCGCTGCAGGCCGCCACGACAACTACCCTTTTTTTTTTTCCTGCAAATTTCTTTTGTATAGACCTTCCTCCTCACTGCCATTGCTGTTCCAACCTTCCACCTTTGTTGCCACTGCTATCTAGCTTTTCCTCTTTGCTGCCGCCACCATTTCAGCTTTCCATTCTTGTTGGCATCACCCTGGACAGTCCTCCCACACCGCTCCTTGTTGTTTTTTTTGCTGTCTAGCACCGAGGAAACAACCATCTTGCTATTTTCTGCTTGTAAATTGCCTTTTCTACCCCACATCACCTTTTAAATCATCGTCAATCACCACCACCACCACTACCACCCATGGATCTACCCCCTAGCTTGAGTTTGTGTTGTCAGTTGTTGCAATTTCAATTTCCTGTATGTTGGTTGTAATTTCCTATTTAATTTTAGTAATAAAATTTGGTTTTCGATTATTGTATGGTTAACTTTGATATTATTTGTTATCATATCTTGGCTAACCCTTGTCTTTTCCTCGTGTTTTTAGCACCCACTAATACCCAACGCTTCCTTTGACTGATTTTCCAAATTAGCCCCTAAAAGATTTCTTTCCCAACCGATATCACCCCATACACCTTCATTCAATACTCAAAACCCATACCCTAGACACCCCATCGAGGGGATAATTGCCAAAAACCTGATCGGGAGGAAATGCCACTATCTCACTTATGAGAAAGCCACAAAGAGGTGTTGGGAGATTTCTAGGGAGAAATGTATTGAAAAATTTCCCAATTGCAATAAAGGCTCGCCGCCTTCAAGAGGAGACCATCCATAGTGGTCACACAAATAACATTCGATCTTAGAGATAAAAACCACTGCCTCGAAAATTTGGCATCCAATATTAGAGAAATCAAGATTTTGAAGTAAAGGTGAATTTTCCATATTTTGATGGCCATATGGATCTAGACAAGTTCATCTAGTGGCTTTGGATATTGGAATGTGTCTTTGAGTGCTAGGACATCTCACCAGAAGTAATGGTAAAACTAGCCTCCAACAAGTTAATTAAGAGGGCAGCTTAGTGCTGAGCGAACTTAAAGATTCTTCGACAAGAAAGGAAGAGTGAAAATACTACTAGGTTTAAAGATGAAACGAGAAATGCAGCGTCAATACCTATCAATTCATTACGCACATGATGTTCAGACTTTTGCTTCAAAAAGTAAAACAACATCACCATATGACCGCCATATCTTACAAGAAGAGCTCAAACTTGAGATCAAGCAACAAGAGTACACCTAGCAGAACATCTAAGCCGACTTCGCCTAACAAGACACTAATACAGAGTGCATAAAAGGTGGAACCAATCCACATTCCCAAATTCATCCAAGTCAGGAAGCGTTTCAAGTGCCACAGATTTGGACATATTGAATCATATTGTACAACCAGGGTAATAATCTATTTCACCGAGCAGAGAGTTGTTGAAGAAATAGATAGTGACACTAGAAAAGATAAAGATGTCAGAAATAAGATGAGTCTCAACTTCAAGCTGACGAGGAAGAGACATTAGTGATTCAAGCTGAGCCTACTAGTGGGACTCCAGCTGAATTAGTCAAGGCTGTTCTAGAGATAGTGAGTCCATAGTAATGGGTGTTCTTGCAGAGTATGAGGTTATGGTCTCACGAATTGCCTTTTTGTATACTTTGAGAAGAGCATCAGTAAGATTGACATTTATGAGGGGTGTGCATTATGTGATCAAAATAAAAAAAATCTAACGGAAGCGATTAAGTTTGGTTGATTCTGTTTGGTTTCAAAAATACATTTCAATTTTTTTGTTTTTAAAATCTTAACGTTTGGTTTTTAATTTTTAGTTAACTTTTAAATTTTATTTAATTGAACAAATAGAATAACCAAAATTTAATTAAAATTTCTTATTTTAGTTTAATTTCATGTTGAGTAAACTAAAAATCCTAAAGTTTTCATCATACACAACAAGTGATTGAAATAAATAAAGGATTGATGAAATTAAATCAACAATACACATGTAAGATATATAATTCATATGTTTGTTCATAAGCAAACTCAAATATAAAATAAAAAATTGGTTTGTTCATAATCACACCGTTTAAATCGAATTAAATTTTGGTTCGATCGATTTTGTTTTATCAAAATTTAGTTTGGTTCGATTTTCCAGATTATGGATTTATATTGCAATCTATTTGACAAAACTAAAATCCAAGCTATTCAAATCAACCAAATGCTCACCCCTAATGACATTGGATGCCCACAAGGCCTATTAGCTTGAGGAGCAGATACCAGACACAGATAAGGGGATTTCAAAACCTTCAAATATATAGCTTACCTCTTGAGTTGTCCTTGGAGGTCCAACATGTTAGCTATGAGAATCTTTTGAACTACTTATGGAAGGCCATATGGAGTCATTTGGATACTAAATTTAGTTTAACAATGCACCCACCAATAGATGGTACCACCAGAGGGACGAACCACAAAGTTGGAAATTATCTTAAGAGTTTTGTGATAAAAAAGATCTTATAATGAGATCTCGGTCCTACCAGAGAAGATGAAGATCCCTCTCCTAAATGGTTATATTTCGGTATGGTGATTTCTTTTCAGAGTTGATTCCTCTTGATAGCAATGTTTATCTAATGCACTCAGTCGAGTACGAGAAATGAGAACAAATGTTACAAGCTTAAGGGCTCTAGAGTTTTTTTGCAAGAATCTTCAACTATATGCAACTCCAGTTCATGTTCTACCAAAAGCGGATGAATACTCATTTCATCAGGTTGTACTTTAGAATGACATATACAAGGTTGACTCATCAGGAAGTTATAGAAGCTCCACCACCTTCAAATTGATAGACCTGACACTATATCAAGAGAAGTCAGAAGCTTCGATAGATGAAGTCAAAACTCTCCAATCTGGGGTGACTAAGCTCCTTCTAATGGGAGGGAAATGTGAGTGCGGGGGTGTCTTCCGCTACTGTTTGGGACGCAGGACTCCCGCGACCACGCGGGCTTCCGTTTTCACACATGTACCAAACTGTTCTAGGTTTTTTCATTATTATGGAGTCGACCAACCTTGTTGGCCAACTCCTCGCAATCATATTATTATATATTTATATTTCTGATATTTTAGGTTTAGTTTTGTGTGTTTTGTATCGGGACAACCGCCGACGTTTTTTCTTTCCTTCGAGGGCTATATCCTACTGTTTCAGATGGTATTTCGACTGTATCTTGGTCTCTAGGTGATATGTATCTATTGTATTCCCTTTTATGTCCCTCCCACTTCGCTATCACGCTTGCCTCCTAGCTGCAGGCGGCCCCGATAACAACACTTTTGCTATTTTCTTGCAGATTTCCTCAGTCCACCTCTTTCTTCTCGTTGCCATTGCTGTTCTAGCCCTCCACCTTTGCTGTCATTGCTGTCCAAGTCTTCCTCTTTGCTGCTGCCACCATTTCAACCCTGTAGCAGGCCACCTCTCTTTTCTGTCTCCTGCATGCTGCCATCCACTGCTTCTTTGGTTCCATCCTTCGACGATGGTTTATGCTTCTCCCAGCTACGGTTCGACGTCTCAACTATCGCCGACTTGCTGTCCTACTTCTTCCACAGCCGCGCGACATCTCTCAGGCTTTCACCGCAGCCACCAATCTAGCACCATCTCTCCGTACTCTCTCTTCGTCAAGCTTGTTGAGTTTTTATTTGTAATCTTTTGTTTCATGCTTTTGTTTTGTGCGTTGTCTTTGTTTTTTTGAGCCTTCATTGCAACTTTGATTAAATTAAGTCATTAATTAAATTGTGCTTGCGTTGTGGTTTTAATTAACTCCGGTATCAACCACCTTGCTAGTTTTGCTTGTCAACAATTTTTTTCACCCATGCACTACCTTCCAAACCCTCGCTGACCACCACTACCACCCCCCTTGGATTTACCCCCTTAATTTGAATTTGTGTTGTTAGTTGTTGATTCCCATATGTTGGTTGTAATTTTCCATTTGATTTCCGTAATAAAATTCGATTTAGAGTTTTTTTTTTGTGTCGTAGGATTTTAGAGAGATTTGTGGAGTCGAAGAGCTATATTGAGAGGAGATTCAAAGAAGAATAGTCTTTCTTGTATTGCTGCTTGGTTTTGCTATCAATGAAATTTGTATCGAAGTTATCCCAAATCACAACGGAAAAACAAATATTATTACTCGAAGCAAATAAACAATTGTAAGATCATAAACTGAAAGGACATACAATAACAACAACACATATACCATGAGGGTTGGATTCCGAAGGGGAGGTGGTGGGCTAGCTGTTGGTAGGCTGGAGAGAGAGGGCGGTGGAGCAGCAAACACGAGGACAACGAGGTTGGCATGTAGAGGGATGATTGGATAGGGGAAGCAGGTGATGGTGGAACAGGGAGCAGGTTGGTGGCTGTATGGTGGAAAGAGGTGGATGACTAGGTGGGGAAAACATGCTACTGGTTGGGGAGGTAGTTGATCGACTGGATGAGGGAAAGGGAAAGAGGTAGCAGGTTGGCGGCTGGATGGGGATGAGTGGCCGGCTAGGTGCGGGAAAAAAAAACTGTTGACTGGTGAAGAAAGTAGTTAGTTAAATGGGGAAGCATGGAGAACGATGGCGGTTGGATAGGGGAAATAGGGAGCAGGTTGGCTGCTGGATGAGGGAAATAGGTGGTTGGTTGGGTGGGGAAACATTTTGCTGGTTAGGGAAGTATGTGGCTGGCTGGATGGGATAGATAAACACCACCTCGGGACAAATTACACCCAAAATATCTTCTCGCCTTTAGATACAACCCTTGAAGGGAAAACCTGAATGCCAGCGGGTGTTCTGAAAGAAAACTAATATGCCCCCTCAACAAAAAAAATTATATATATATATTATATGAAAAGATAAAATTCATTGATATAAAAGAGATGATACAATGGTTTTAGTAAGTGAGTACAAAGAACCCACTCACAAAGATTATAACTTACTCAAAAAGAGACATAAACCACACAAAATCCCCAAAAATATATATAAAAAAAGAAAACAACTCCTAATCATGGTGGGTGTAGTCGGTGGATTTACCGCTTCTCCTTCCTCTGGATCGAGATCTGGATTTAGGGAGGGAGTCCAACAACATACTAAGATGTGGGCTTCCGTCCGAAACTATGAGATAGTCATCTTGAGAATTACTGAGATCTAGCATTCCTTTTTTTTCCTAGATTTGTAAACCCGCCAATCATTTGCCAGTAGTAGTCTCGTCTGAACAATAGGTGAATCTTAGATGGAGAGCTCAGTATGTTGATCTGTAAACTGTTGATTTGACTCAGCCTGCAACACAACTTGATCTTGACACTCTTACAGAACTTAAGTACCTTCTTTTCTTGCAATAGGTGGTTCTAAGACACCTCAACTAGTATCTGCTACAACAAAATTCGTGGTATTTGTGTCTGAGGAAGAACTGCCTCAACAACGGTAGGTGAAAGCTACTGATCTGGTTGGTGAGAAGTATCCAAGACACTTCGGCTAGCATCTGCTACAACAAAAATTTAGAAGTGTTTGTAAACAAAGGAAGAACTGCCTCAACAACGGTAGGCGAAAGCTACTGATCTGGTTGGTGAGGAGTAGCCTTATGGTCAGATTCATTCAACATTTCTGGAAGATTAATAGTGTTTGCTATATTTTCCTCCACATGGATGATGTTGTTAGGACCTACCTATCTCAAATGTGAGTGAAGTCTGAAGCATTTGACAGGGGTGTGCCCAAACAGTTTACAGTGTTACAGTGATTGCAGTAGTAGACAGAAGTAGGGTCTTTGTTCTGCTATAATTGGTTGTCAATACCCATTGTGGGCAGTATCAAGCCATATTTTGTCCACATAAGAGTGTGATATCCCTTTCAATAAGAATTCTTGCAACCGAATGTAGGTTATTGGGCTTGTGCGAGCCTTATTTGACTTGAACTTAAATCATAATAGGGTTATCCTTTCTTTGATGAGAAAATATACATGGATGGTTGGTCTCTCAAATGATTCCTTATCAATTTCCTTTACATTTTTTGTTTCTCTCAAATATTTATAAATTAATATAAACTTTCAATGATGATTAACATTGAACTTTTTAATTTTGTAATTGTCTTTTTTTTTTCTTAATGCATCATCCCTCTTTTTGAAAAAACCATTGATTACACTATTTCTATAAAAAGTCTTATCCAAGATTTCTTCAAAAGTATAATTTATAGTTTCATGCTTGGTAATCCAAAATTTGAATTTTGTTGTGCCCGACTTTTTGATCTTAAGAAGTTGTGTTCTCCATTTAACCTTGATAGTTATTGATACTCTTCTTAATGAAGAATTAGATGCGAGGAAGGGCAAGGGGTGTGGGCAAGATCTTTGCTCTTATATTATGTAATCATTAATGCAAATAGAAGCTATAAATTTATTACTTATAGAAATATAATTAGAAGTTCAAATAAAATTAAATTATATTTTAATTTTTCTTATTAATTCTACATTGATTTATTAAAAAAATTTTAAAAATACATTTATTCTAAAAAAATTCTTTAAATACATTTCTTAGTAATCACTCTTGCAACCGAAGTCCCGGTTAGATTGAAGGTGGGTGCATCCAATTTCATTGGTCTCCCTAGTGCAGCTTCAATAGAATAGAGGACTTGGTGATTGAAGTAGTACAACTTTAGGCCTGGTAGTTTAAACCAGATTGAAACTATAGGTGGTTCTTGGCTAGGATCAAATTCAGGAGACCACTTAAGCAGTTTCATATATTTCCCATCTATTGTCATAAACTTTTTGGAAAATATTTTGGCGTAGTGTTCCACTTTAGATAATTGTATCATCACATGTCTCTCATTAAAGAGGTCAACTTTCTAAAGTCCCAATAGTTTGAAATCTTCAAAAGCCTTTCGAACGATATCCATTTTAGGATGTCTCGATTTGAACTTCCCAATGAAAGTGAATTTGCACCTATCAACCAAGTTGGAAACTTCAACATCAGAGAAGAATATTGCTAGTTTGCCACTCTTCCTACACGTCTTCTTGAAAAGGTTGCAGTCCTCCTGGCCTTCGAATGATTCATGATAAACTTGAAGGAAAACATTGATCCCACAAAGCCAACCATATCAACATAAGAAGCCTTCCCAAGGTTTAAAACTTAAACTGTCAGTGGTTGAGAACTGTCCTTAAACTGTCAGTGGTTGAGGAGGAACAAAAGCCATAGAGCTGAGTGTCGAACAACGGGTAGCTCCTGGGTTTAAGTCGTGTCTTCAACCAGAGCTCTTTGCTGCTCGATTCGCAGAGCAGGGATCAAGCGACACGTCATAGGAAGGATCACAACACTGTGCGTCCGCCGCTACCTTCTCACGTGAGACGATCCAGAAAAATGACTCGATCGAACGAATGATACCGAAGAATAAAACGAAGCGAACGAGTGAGGCTGGGGCATGACGACACGATCCCCCACCCTTCCTCTTCAAGCAGGATTCTACAAACCGGTGCGGCTTCCCGCATCGCCATGGAGTCGCGACAGGAGGAGTAAACCTTAGCAGAGGAACCCAATGCATTTTTTATATATATACTACTCATCATATATATAATATATATGCCTAATGACTAATATATTAAAAGGAAAAGATACAACATGTTGCATGAGTGAGCCCAAAAGAAGACACCCAACTCATGAGGTATAACACTCAAAATTCCAAAAATAGAAAAGATACATATATTCTGCCTCTAGTTCTAGGAAAGGAGCCAACTAACAAATTTGTAAGGTGAGTGCCATTGCCAGTAGTATACGTGTTTTGACATTTTTGGTTCTTTTTTTTTGGGATCTCATGTATTTTCTTTTTTTGGAATCTCATGTATTTTCTTTTTTTGGAATCATTTGCATGTAGTGGTTATCGTGTGGGCAGGGTGTCATTCTTGGTCTCTTTAATACAATATATTTGTTTCCTTATTTCTTTTTAATATATTGCCATTGAGCTTTCTCAATATATATATATATGGGGGACCCCATTCTATTGGGTAGCAATTCCTAGGCCCAAAGGAGGGTTGATCGACCCACCTGGGCCTCCTGTTGAACTATTCCAACTACCCTACCCTTCACAGTTTCAGTTCAGGCAGTAGGGCCAGTAGGGCGCTCGCGTCAGTCTCTGGGGTTGGGGGAGCTTCGACCTTATTTAGTGAAGCTTTTGTGTCACTGTAGTATGGAGTCAAATTTTCTATATTGAAGACAACGAAGATATTGTAATCCCTTCGTAAATTAATATTGCATGCGCTGTCAATCAACTTCTTGAGGATTCTGAAAGGACCGTCTGTTATGGGCTTGAGTTTTTCGAACAACCCTAGGGGAGATATCTCTTTCTTCAGTTTGATCCATACTAGATCTCCCATCTAGAATGTCCTTCCTAGATTTATTAACTTGCGCCTGACACTTGTGATTCTATTTGGTGATCTTTTTCCCAACCTTCTCATGCAACCACTAAATTTTTTGCATTCTCGCCTCTGCATCTGCACTAGACTTCGACCTAGGGAGGACTGGTACTAAGTCAAGTGGATTGCGTCTATACATAACCTGAAAAGGTGTCTCCAGTAGTCCGACTCGTCGACCTGTTGTAGGCAAATTCAACCTGGGCTAGGAGCAGGTCCCATTGCTTGATGTTCTTTTCTATGAAGCACTTAAGGAGGTTTCCTACAAGGAGGTTTCCTATACTCTTGCTCACCACCTTCGTCTGAACTTTTTTCTGTGGATAAGTCGCCGAGCTGAATTGGAGTTTAGTGCCAAGCTTTACCCACAGGGTTCTCCAAAAGTGAGCCAAGAACCTGACGTTCCTATCAGATGTAATGGTCTGGGTTATTCCATGTAGCCTCACAATCTCCTTGAAGTACAAATCAACGACATGAGATGCATCCAACGTTCTGTGACACGATACGAAATGAGCAATCTTCGAGAATCGATCAACCAAAACCATCATTGAATCCTTGTTCCGTTGTGTTTTCGGAAGTTCCACCACAAAATCCATACCAATATCTACTCAAGTGGTCTCTGGTAGATGTAATGACATGTATAGCCTTGCATTTTGCTCTCAAGTCTTGGCCATATGGCACACTCCGCATCGTGAGACGTGTCGCTTCGCATCTCTCATTGGTTGGGGCAGAAAAGTGTTCCTTCACCATGTGCGGGTCTTGTCTTTGCCAAGATTACTTGCTAGTCCCCCTCAGTGACTCTTCTGGACGATGTTTTCCCTCAACGAACATTGGAGAACACATAAATTGCTTTGGTGGAACATATAACCACCACCCCTGTGGATGGTCCTGTGGGCCGCTTCTGACATTATTCCAAATTTCTCCGAAATCTTCATATGCTACGTACAATTCCTTCACTTCCTCAAATCCCATAACTCTAGATTATAGTGAGATAATTAACAAATGGAGATGGCTCAAAACATTTGTTACTTGATTCTGACTTCTGGCACTGTGCTTGAGCAGGAACTTGATGATGATAAGAACTCAAGCCATGAATCATGTTTACCCTTCACTTGCTTTGGTTGTTTAAGAATCTCAACATTGTAGTATGTGAATAAAGTGAATTCGTTCGTCAGCAGGTAGTGAGTCTAGTGGTGGAGAGCTTTCGCAATGACATAGAATTCCTTGTCACATGTCAAATAATTCCTTATGAAGTCATTCAACTTCTCACTGTAGAAGACTATAGGGTATCCTCCCTGGCATAACACTGCACTGATCTTCACATTAGAGGTCTCACACTCCATCTTAAATTGGCTGAAATCTGGGAAAGTTAACATTGGGGTCCGCTTCACCTTTTCCTTTAGGGTATCAAAATAGGATTGGGTTGTCTCTGTCCACTATAACCTCTCTCTTTTCAAAAGCTCTGTTAGGGGAACTGTGATATCTAGGGGTGTAAACGAGCCGAACACGAGCGAGCCCAGGCTCAGCTCGTGTTGGCCTCGTTTTTATTTCGAGCTCAAAAAGTGTGTTTGTGTTAAGCTCGTTTGCTTAGCGAGCCGAACACGAGCTGTTCACGAACAAAGAGTCGTTTTGACAACCCTAATCACATAGCCATAAGATGATAAGAGTTGGGGCAAGATTTGAAAATTATTGTTTATATTAAAACATCATTTGAATCTAATTTAATAATTTTTATTCTATTTTTTTAATTAATACTTTTAATTGATTATAAATCTTTGTGGCCTTGTAGTCAATTAAATTTTTTAATAATATTACTCATTAATATATATATATATATATTAATTGATGAGTAGTATTTCGAGCCAAAATAAACCGAACACGAACAAACAAATTTTTGTTCGTGTTTGACTCGTTAACTTAGCGAACAAGCCGAACACGAGTTGTTCGCGAACAAGCCATTTTGACAACCGTAGTAATATCGCTGAAGCTCGTGATGAACTGTTTGTAAAATGATGCTAACCCTAAAAGTTGCCTCAACTCAATAAAGGACTATGGGAAGCTTTTACTTTCGTAGGGTTCATCTGAATGTCTACACATGATACATTATAACCCAAAAAAACATACCTACATTGTTATGAATTAATATTTCTTCAGGCGGGTATATAGCTTCTCTGACTGTATAGATGTTGCAAGTGCTCCTTCTCAGAACTGCTGTAGACAAGGATGTCATCTATGTAAACAACTGCAAATGATGTAAACCTGGAACACTTGAGCATTGGACAATCCAAATGAAATGTAGGCCACTTGTACAACCTATCTCTAGCCTTAAAGGCAGTCTTCCGCTCATCCTTCGGCCTCATTCTGATCAGATGATACCCACAGGTCAAATTAATCTTGGACAAGACTATAGCTCAATGTAATTTCAGTAGGTCGTCTAGATGAGGGATAAGGAAACAATATTTGATGTTCATCTTTTTGATAACTCAACTTTCGATGCACATCCTTCACGAGTCATCCTTGGGTACCATCAGTGCGGGGACATTGCACGGGCTGGTGCTCTCTCACCAATCCTCTAGTAATGTGATTTTACACTTGCCGCTATAACTCTTTGCACTCTATTGACCTCAACCTGATACAGGTCTGTTTGGAAACACTGATCCTGGGATAACATTTATGTCATGCTGGATATCCCTAAGCTGCGGTAAACCCCTTAGTAGGTTTTTGGTCATCACCTCTTGAAACTTGGAAAACATTGGCTGGACCATTCTGGTGGTTCTGTCTCCTCCTCAGTTTCTTCAAAGACAACTAAGGCCAGTGCCATTGGGGCTTCTCGAACTTATTACATAAAAGTGGTGTGTGGGACGTCTGGCTTTACCTCTATTTTTTCATCTACATGTCTTTATCTTTGAAGATCCGCTCAACAATTTGCATCCATTCGAGGAAATCATCGTGATTCATCTTTCTGTAGAATTCGAGTAGGTCCACCTTAACTCCCAAATCTATGTGCCCTCCAACACGCACTTCGTCTCTCGGCTTCCTCTGATACTGAATTTTTAAACACCCGAGTCGATTCTCTTCATCGAAGTCATCCCTACAAAAGTGGTTCATCTATTTTTCTGGCTCTCCTCCACAGATCTCACTATTACGGATGGTGGCCTCACCCGTGGTTCTTTCCTCCACTGTATGTCGCCCATCGTAAAGTCTTGCTTAGGTTATGACAATTGCCTCCTTGGCGACATGGTTTGGGTTTAGAGGTGGATAAGTGGGAAGAGGTGTATAGGGTAAGGAAAGAAAATTGTAGTGGGGGTGGAGATAGGTTTGGGTATGACAGATGCTAGATACTCTAGGATGTGACAGGACTTTGACTAGCTCTGATATCAAATAATACCGAAGTTAACCCAAACCACAATGAAAAAACAAATATTATTACTTGAAACAAATAATGTGTTACATGATCACATAAAGGAATTACAATCACAATCACAACACAAACGCGACAGGGGTTGAATTCCAAAGGAGTAGCGATAGGTTGGTGGCTTGAAGGTGGTGAGAGGGGTGGTGGAGCAGTAGACACGGGACATCAAAGTTGGATTGCAGGTGGAGGGACGACGAGATGGGGGAAATAGGGAGTAGGTTGGGACATATAATCATCATCTCAGGACAAATTAAAACTAGAGCACCTTCTCGCATTTGGACACAACCCTTGAAGGGAAAACTTGGATGCCGACGCTTGTCTTTACATACAACTGAAAGAAAAAAGCCCAAAAAGGCCAATATATTGAATAAAAAGAAAATTACAGATACAAAGTGTGGGAGGGCTCAAGCAGAAAAATACATTAGATACTTAAAAAAAAAAAACCTAAAGTGCCTAAATACATAGTATCAGGTGGCTAGAGAGAGTCCCAATTAGGTTTTGCTTCTGCCTCTAGTTCTAGGGAAGGAGCAAGCTAATAAGCTGTTAAGATGATTGTCATCCATTCTTCTTCTTTCTCCTGTAATAGACCTGTCATTCCTCTTTCGAAGAATCAGTCTGATGGGGTGGTAGAACTGAAGCAGAAGGAATACCAATCGTAGTACCCGCAATAGGTTTTAGTATCTGTGAAGTATAAGTTGTCTCTACACTGGATACTTAATGAAGAAGTGGAGCTACGAGGCTCTCCTGATTATCAGTCTGAAAACTATCATTTGTAGGTAATAGTCCATCAATATTATTTCTTATGGGGTTTGCAGGTGCCAGCATCACATCACTCGCAGTAACAGTAACAACAGTGTCATGGGGGGTCCTCAGGGGCAACAGACACCTCCTGTCTGGCAGTATTCACCCTAAATGGAACTAAAGTGTCCGGAGCAGTGGGGTTAGACCCATCCTTATTCACTTGAACCTTAGATTTCAAATTTGGATGAAACTTGTGACATTTATAAAGAACATGACCAAACACATTACAATGGGTACAATACGGAGGTTTGTGCTCCATGATGATTTATTGCCAATAAACATTATGGTGCCAAACCAGACTTCAATAACATCATGTAAAGTAATATCCCTATCCACAAGTATTCTGGCCACCGAGGGTCTGGTTAGGTTGAAAGTAGACAAATCTAGCTTCAAATGATCCCCAAGGATGACTCTAATAGAGTAGAGAACCCGATGGTGAAAAACATGCAGCTTGAGACTAGATAAATTAAATCATACAAATACAGTGAGAGTTTCATGATTTGGTTCGAAATCAGGAGACCACTTGAGTAACTTCATTGATTTGTTTGCGATACTAAGATATTTCTTGGAGAAAATTTTGGTGTAGTCTACGGTCACTGTTAGTTGGATCAACACATGTCTCCCATACATGAATCTCACTTTTCACTTGCCTATTAGCTTAAGATTATATGATAATATCCACAGGAGGATGTACCCACTGAAATTTTTCAATGAGAGCAAACTTGAATTTTTCGGTCAGGGTATAAATTTCTGATTAAGAGAAAAAGATTGCTATTTTTTCACATTTTCTACTTACTTTTTTAACAAAAAGACAATCATCTGTATCATCGCAACATTTCTTATAGCTTGGGGAAATACCACAGCGGACTCCACCTGAAGGATACCCACCACGTGGGCAAATGAGACTCCCCTTCTATTGTTAAAATAGGGGTGGGGACCTCCCTTCTATTGTTCGGAAATCCCTAGGTCCAGAGGAGGGCCGGTCGACCCACTTGGGCCCCTTGCTGAACTGGTCCAGCTATCCAATCTTTTACGGTTCCTGTTCAGGCCTTGCTTGTCTAGTATTTTGCTCTGCATCGAGTTTAGTTGACCACCCTCATCATCTTACATGGCTTTCTTGATACAGCTGCTTGTGGATCAATCTTACATTCCATGATAAAAGCTGTGTGTTAGTTGGTAGAAAGTTGGGTGTAATGAAATTAGACATAAAACCTTATACGTTTTGTATGTGTACAAGCTGTGTTGGAAGTTCTTGTATTTTAATTCTCATTTCCTTTCTTTTAATTTAACTTAGATTTGGAAGTCTACAAATTTTTTTTCTTTATTTTTTAATTTTGAACTAATGGTACGACGAATATATTACACATCATGTTGTTTACTTCTGTTGCTTGTGAAAACGAATACTGAGCTATTAACATTTTGTGGAATGAGTTATCGTACGTCTTTCCTGTGATAGTGGTTTTCTATATCCTACAATTGTTTGATTGTAGTAGTTTATGACTATGCTTTACCTAGAATTGGATTGATCTTGAGCAGTTGTGTATTTGATGTTGTACAGTCTGGAAAAACAGTGGCAATTAAGAGGATTCGATTGGGAAAACACAAGGAAGGTGTAAATTTTACTGCTCTTAGGGAGATCAAACTTCTCAAAGAACTCAAAGATCCAAATATAATCGAGTTAATTGATGCTTTTCCTTACAAGGGTAACTTGCATCTTGTATTCGAGTTCATGGAGAGTGACTTGGAAGCTGTTATTCGTGATCGAAATATTGTTCTCTCTCCCGGTGACATAAAGTCATATCTTCAAATGACCCTGAAAGGGCTGGCATTCTGCCATAAAAAGTGGGTCTTACACAGGTAATTAATTATCTGTTCTTTGTTTATCTTTCATTTACATTATTAGCGCATAGATTTTTGATAAATTAATTTCCAACAATTTGTTTGGCAGAGATATGAAGCCAAATAATTTATTAATTGCTGCAGATGGACAACTTAAGCTTGCCGACTTTGGTTTGGCTCGTATTTTTGGTAGTCCAGACCGCAGGTTCACTCACCAGGTATGATTTGCTTATTTCCCCCGCCAAATATTTACATGGTTACTTTGGTTGTTAATTTCTCTCTCTTATTTCTATCTCGCCAGATATTGGTTGCTTATTTGCGATGTTAAATGTTTACAGGGTTTGTTTAGTCGTATGTTTCGTTACTTCTATTAGGTTCCACTTCCGCAATTATACCATAGAAAGGAAGAAATTATATTTAATTCTCTGTTGACACGCTGGAAAAAAAATCTGGTATCATTCAAAGCTGTATTCAAGTATATTCACGTCAGAGTCATTGCAACTATTGGACTTGGACTCACGATTTTTTTTTTACCTTTCAAATTCTGTTAGTAGATGTTTCTGCTGCTGATTTTTATTTTGCTTAGTCCTTCTAAATGGCTTTCCAGCCTTGCTAGTTCTAAAACTAGCCTTTTAATATTAATTACCTTTACGATTCTTGAACCTTTTTGGTGCTAATTCGCTTCCTGGTTTTTTACTTTTTCTACTCTTTTTAATTTGTTTTCTAATTTATCTTTAATAATTGCCACTCCTGACACGATGTTTTGCTCCTTATTTTAGTTGTATTGTATTCCTGTATTATTGTCTTATTGCAGCCTCTTGACTAACTTCAATGTATTTGTCATTGACATATCTGTCCAAAAGCTATATATATTGTTGAACTTCAGAAAAATGCGAAATAATATTATTGATATGATTTACATGAATCCTCGAATAGGAAAGACAATAAAAAGAAAATAACAGGAAGAGAAGATATAATACCTACATCTCCAATTAATTAATTCATATTAATTACTTGGAGATAAAGAAAACAACATAAAACATAAAATGGGAAAGGAAATACATTTAATTCTCATAACTACTAACAGTAATAAATTATTTCCTAATATAACTTCTAACAGTCTCTCTCAAGTTGAAATATGATTGAAACTTGGATTTGAAAAATATCAAGTAATGGACAAGGAAGATTCTCTGTGAGGTAGAATTTGAAGTCTTCATCCCGTACTTGGTAATCAACCCCAAGAGTATTTAGTTGACTGCGGCTGTCTTTAACTTCAGTGTCTGTAGGTAGGTGAAAAAGGTTCTACAGGTAATGTTGCAGGAAAATATACAACTAACAGTAGAGCTGTAGGTTATGGCTTGCAGGAAAAAAAAAGTTTTCGAGTTGTCCTTGCTACAGGAAAAGGCTCCGGAGGAAGGCCTTTTGCAGGAAGAATTCTGGTGGAGGACTTGCTCCAGGGAAAACTTCGGAGGAGGGCTTGATACAGGAAAACTTATGAAGGACGGCCTTATGAAGGAAAGGCTCCAATGGAGGGCCTGCTTTCAGTGGAGGACCTGCTGCAGGAAAAGCACCGGAGGAGGGCTTGATACAGGAAAAAATTCCAGAGGAGGGCTTGATTTAGGAAACTACGGACGAGTGCCCGTTGCGGGAAGAATTTGGGAGGGCTTGCGACAAAAAAAGTTATGGAGGAGGACCTGATACAGGAAAACGTTCTGGAGAAGGACCTGATGTAGAGAAAGACTCCGAAGGAGGGCCTGCTGCAGGAACAATTTCGGTGGAGGATCTGCTATAAGAAAAGCTCCGGAGGAGGGCCTGATACAGGAAAAAACTTCTGGGGAAGGCCTGATGCTGGAAAAAGCTTCGGAGGAGGGCTTGCTGTAGAAAAATGCTCCGAATGAGTACCTTTAGTAGGAAAAATTCAGACGGAGGACCTACTGTAGCAAAAGCTCGGTGAAGGGCCTGTTACAAGAAAAATTTTTGGAGGAGGGTCTGATGCGAGAAAAGGCTCCAGAGGAGGGTTTGCTGCATGAAAAAGCTCCGAAGAAGGGCCTGCTATAGGAAAAGCTCCACTGGAAAAGCTTCGAAGGAGGGTCTGCAACGAGGAGGGCTTATAACAGGATACTTTCAACTGCAGGGAGAGTTCCGGTAACAAAGGAAAAATTCGAACTGCATAGAGTTTTTTGGCAGCAGGGAATAACCCGACGGAGAAGGGCACGTTGTTTGATTGCTGGGATTTCATTCAAGGATACATCACATATCGCGTCATTAATAACCTTCCTAAAGTTTTTTTTGGAAGAAAACCAATGATGAACTCCTCTGTGACAAGCTTCCTTTCGTTTCTACAATCCATGCATGTGAAATGGTGGAGGGCGCCACAAAGGTGGTTGCCGGAATTCACACATGTAGGAAGGTGTCGGTAAGGTCCGTGGGGAAGTTTTCCAGCCGACAAAGATGATTTATGGTAGTTAGGGACCTGCAGGGAGAGATCTGACAGTCCTGGGAGGAGGTCCAATTGATAAGAGTAGGTTCGATTACCGGTAGGTATGCAGGGAAGGGGTTTAGCTGCTTGAAATCTACAGAGGTAGTTTCAACAGCGGGAAAGACTGCAGGAGGGAGTGCCGGCTGTGGGATAGGCTATAGGTAGGTGCCCCAACGGTCCTGGAAGGAGATCGGGAGGGAGGTCCGACGGTTGGAAAATCTTGCAGGAAGGATCAACAGGTGAAACCTGTTGAGAAAACAGAGACGGGAGAATCAAAAGAGAAGCCAGGGAAGATGGGAGAATCAGCGGGGAAGACAGCAGGAAAAAGAGGTTCTCCTTTCTTTATTTCCGCTGGAAAGAGGAACTAAATCCGATAGGCAAACTAGGATTTCCAGAGAGAGAAAGTCACTCTGGAGGAGGTCGGGAATTCCATTAGAGAGAGAAACTCCAGCTTTAGAGTCGGGATTTCCCTGGGAAATGAAAAACCATGTTATCTAGAGGTTGACAAAGTCGCAGCTCCCAGCTCGGTAGATTTGGGAAAGGAAAGAATCGTGCGGGGTCGCAGAAAAGAAACAGACAATGCTTCAGAGGGGCTGCAGGGATTCTACTTTAGGTACGAGGACCTGCAGACAGCTTGTAGGGAGAGAGAGCATCCCTCCCTTCCTGCAAGGAGGATGACAAGAAGGGCGTTCGACGGTTTTGAAGGAAGGACCGACAACTAGGGTAGAGAATTTGATTCTAATATCATGTTGAAATTCAGAATAATGCAGAATAATATTATTGATATGAAACAGGGGTTTAAATAACTCTTACATGAATCATAGAATAGAAAAGACAATAAAAAGCAAATAATAGGAAAGGAAGATATAATACTTATATATCTGATTAATCAATTCATATTAATTACTTGGAGATAAAAAAACAACATAAAACATAAAATAAGAAATTAAATAATTTCAATCCAAGGAAAAAAATTTAATTCTCATAACTTTTAACTAGATAAATTATTTCTTAATATAACTTTTAACGTGTGTTTGTGTATATATATATATATATTATATATTAAACGTTTGATGACCACATGTACCTGTCCATCCCATATGTGCTAATTCGACTCAGTTGGATACGAACCTGGTATAAAGGGGACTTATGCCGAATTTGCCAACCAACACGCCGAATTTGCCAACTAACAGGCTGCCAATTGCACGCGCGCGCGCGCACACACACACACACACATAGATATATATATATATATATATATATACACACATACATACATATATTGACACGCACACACACACATACAGTTCGCAACTGTTTTGGTCTCACTCATTGTGGGGATTTAATAGAAGGACAATGGGCTGATGCATGAAGCTCTATAAATGCCTTCATGTAGGGAGAATCATTAGTCTCCTCATGGTTTTAGCAATGTGGTACATTTATGATATCTTGGTGACGGTTAACTTTTGAGTTTTTATTTAGATTTATGATGGTCTTTCTTGGCCTCACTTTTATCAGCAGGGATGAAGTGGAAGGACAGTGGTCTAATGTTTGAAGCTCCATGAATACTTCTCTTGTGATTTTTTAAAATTGCCATGCTTCTATGGCATCTTGGGGATGATGAACCCTACTTTGAGTATAGATGTGCAATGGTTGTTGTATCTTTATTATATATATATTTTTATGCTATTTTGTTACCTTCATGTTGTTTTTCATTGCATAATTTTATGTCAAAATGTCATGCGTTTGTTGACTTCTGTACATTTTCCAATAGCCAATTTGGTTGAATGAGATGACAGTGTGGAAGATAGACACAATCTGTGAAACATCTTTGAAAAATTTAAACACATGCCACATAATTCCTATTTATTTACATACTGACACCTAATGTTTTATATTTATATTTATAACACTTTGATGTCAGAAACTTATGCATGGAAAGGTATATTTCACTTTTAAAAATTAGTAATGGTAATATTTTTGATGTGATGTTAAATATTTGAATGCTATGCATGTAAAGGTGAAAGTTAAGGTGTTAGATAAGTAAATACATATGAATTGCTTGGTGTTACCCTAGAATCATTTACATGAAATGTGGCCTTAATCATTATTCATTTCTAAAAATATGACCAAACCAATGAGTTTGAACTGTTTAAAATGACCAATCCCCAGTGCTCGAGTTCTTACGTCTGGGAAAGTAAAAAATTTAAGATGTTTGAAAGAAGGTAAATTAATGAATGTGCTTTTGATACCACTTTGACTTAGGCGGAGCTTGGGTTTCTTGGAAGCCTAAACATATAAATAAGAAAAAAGTCCTTTTATACAATCCATCCCAAGATTAATATAATAAGTTCCCTTATTTGTAGGTCAACTCTTCTGCCTTCTAAGGGTAAAAAAATGAAAAATATTGGAAGAAAAAAATAAAGATAAAGAAGCTTAAATTAATACGAAACTATTTATTTGAGAAAAACTCTTATGGGTTTCCTTATGTCATGTTAATCCCCTCCACTTAAATAATACTTGCCCGATAGTTTTGTGTCTGCAAATATTATCCGTTCGAAAGGAAATAATTGAAGATGACAGCAATATTGTAAGTGTTATAAATCTGTGTTAGTAGGAAGATCAATCTGGCAGGTATTGTAGCCAAACCTTGTTAGATTTGAGTTTGCCATGTGTGCTCACATGATAATAATTATTTAAAAAATGCTATTTAAAGAAACCTTAATTCGAAGGGCTGGACTAGAGCTACAGGACTAGATGATTTGGTTTGAGAATTAACTAAAGCAAGGTAGTAGATACATGCCACATCCTCGTAATTGCTAGGGCGCAAACCGATTACAAAAGAAGGCCAATATAGAAACCACTAAATTTTACTCATTCATTAGATATTAATGATGCGAATTTAGAAATCAATGGTGTAAGTTTTATTCGTTCTTATGTATGAAATATAAATAATCCTTGGAAAGTTCTTAATAGGAAACATATAAAATTTGGGATGAAAAACTGCAAAATACTTACATTAGGAAAGTTATAATGCTGAAATCAACCTAGTTGTGCATATTTATCTAGAAGGGAAGACAACGCCTGCATTTTTAACTCTTGAACAACCATGCTTGATGGATTTATAGCAAGCCTTTTGAATTTGTGAAACGGCAATGATATAGAGCCTAATGTGTGGCTTCCTCGGATCTTTGAGTGAAACAATCTTGTGTGCTCACACTCCCCTTAAGCAAATGAATAGATGTCATCGATTTTAAGCTTGTCATTTACCATACGGTTCAATGACCTTAAATTTATAAGATTAATCCTTGAGAAGACCGCCAAGTTAGCATAGTCACCTGACCTCTTGACAAAGAGTGTTCTACTATAGAAATCCTTCCTCTATCCATCTATTATGCATTTCTCAGGGTGATCTCCTTTCATTTACTTGAATTTGGGCTTGCTATTGGATAACTATCTTGGCAATTTTATCTCTTAAGACACACCACCGACCGTGCTGCACACATTTGAAGATTTTAGTATGGATTGCCTAGACTAAGCCATTGAGTAATATGCATTTCTACCGTGATTAATCATTTTTTAGTAATTGAAATATTGCAGTTTGTGTTAAAGTTAAAAAGGAATTACAAAACATATAAAAACATGCCCTTAGGCATGGTAAAAAAAATCCAAATCATCTCAGAGGATGGCAAAAGGCTTCGAAGATTCAGACACCGAAGCAAAATAAAATAAAAGCTATGTTAGAGAACCCTTTTGAGCACAAAAATGGGCTGCTCTATTGAGCTCCTGAGAAACAAAATGAAAATTAACTTTTAAAATGCGTAAGAAAAGCAAAAGTGTGGCATTTCTCTAGTTTGTCTTCCCAAGTCTTTCGAGTCACCATATCCCTCATCTAGCTGCTGATATTAGTGTTGCTGCCTTCCACAATGAGGCCTTTGGCCTCCAACATTCAAGGTTGGAACATATGTCTTATAGAGAGGATAGCTTGGAGTTCCATAGATCCGCTGTCCCAGTGTTGCATTTGTTGTCCCATAGTGGAAAGCAGTTGCTCGGTTTCATCCTGGAGGACTGCCTCCGTGCCGACCCATTGATTGAGAAGAAGTGCACCATCCACGTTCACCTTGAGCCAATGTAGCCAGAAAAAGGGTAATGACAGTCTTTGAGACTAGCTAATGCCCCAGTGCTCCGGGATGGGAAAAGGATGATTCTTGGTGAGTGCCTTAAGGATGGTTGCCGCCAGAATGTTAGGTGTAGCAAATGGCCGCCCATGCTTCTTTGCCTTCTTTCCATTCCTTGCTCTCCAACACTGGTGGACGACATGGCAGTAGATTCGGGCTAGTGGGATGTGGGTTTTGCTGAGGGTAGTAAGATCTCGTGTCACCTCAAGGAAGGTGTAGAATATCAGCATCCAAAATCCCCATTTCTGGAGAACCTGTAGGGCTTCTCTCAAAACTTTGCTCTGCACAATGATATGCTCCTTGACTCCTTGTCCTTTTTGAGGCAGCCCCATGGGCATCTTGGATCCACTCCAAGCCCCCGGCTCTCCAATTAGTCATTTGTGGGGATGGCATCGATAAAAAGTCGTCCCAAAAAAAAAAAACCTTTCCCTCGGATGGAGACAATTCTGCCGAGCCATCTAAAGCTCTCGTTGAGAGATGGAAATTGAGCTGCATAGACTAGGGAAGTGATGGTATTACCAGAGAAAGGTCTGGCGAGCTCAGGCCAATCCTCCAACAGCCCACACCTAGTCTCCACCTCCAAAGCCTGCTCCAATAGAGGCTGACCAAAGCACTCCTGTAGCTTTCACACGTCCCACGCTTCTCCCTCTCTCAAATCAGCCACCCTAAGGTTCTCAGCCGCATCCGCGTTGACGAACGCAGGCTAGCGAATCAGCACCCTATCATGGATCCACAAATGTTGAAGAACGAATACCTTCATACCATCCACAATTCTCCATCCGCCAATATGCCATGAAAAGGAGGTCCCACATCGCTTACTGCTGTTCCAAGTATTATCGGTTGGAAGGCCCTTAGCACCCTCACATACAATATGCCATGAAAAGGAGGTCCCACATCGCTTACTGCTGTTCCAAGTATTATCCCCATAGATTGCTCTAAGGTTTCGGTTGTGCAGACCGTCGGGTTCAGTGAAAAAAACCCAGGCAATCCTAGCCTACAAAGGCCCATTCCACCTGACAAAGTTTTTCCCAGCTCACATAATGCAACCCCTTACTTCGGTTCAATCCGCTCCATAAAAATTCCTGCACTTGACTTTGATTTTTTCCAAAACCGCCACCGAACCTCGGTATGCGTTATTAGATACATGGAAATGGATAGAAAGCAAGTTTTAATGTGTAGCTCGACCCGCAAGTGACACGTGTCAATTACCCCGCGCATTAACCTTGCCTGCATCTTTACCGAGTAACTTGCAAAAGTCACTCGTGACCAGCCTTTGCATTGCCAAGGTGATGTCCACATGGGCTTTTTTCATCCATGATGAACTACATGCCTCATTTTAAGAGGATGCTTCTTATTACCATCCCCATTGTGATTGACCATTCATTCCTCTTAACTTTCTGAGAGTTGAGAACTTCCTTCCAAAGCATAGTTTTTCTTTTTAAAACTGTGTTTTTAGCTTTTGGTTGGAATGTAATTAGTTATGAAGCTTTTCACCAATGAAAACCTCAATTCTTGAGAATAAAAACAAACCATTGTCAGTTTCATGAATTAGGAAGTGAAAATCATGCCTTTGAAATCTAACTCTACTTTAAAAATACCGAAGATCACGGGGAACCTTGTAAGGTTGAGTGTGTGATCTTTTAAGCCTACAATTATAGGCTACTACTATTCTCTTATGTTGAGTAATATGTTTTTATTCAATTTTATTTTTTCTTGTTTTTAATTCGTACAGCTTTCATTTGACAAATTCTGATAATTCAGCATGAATTTTCTATAAAAGTTAGTAAGATGCCAAATTTCATGAAATTCTGATATACTTAGATCATGATTCAATAATGCAAAAGTGACGCCCTAATAAATTGTCTAAACGATATGATTAATGATTCGGTGATTCCTTAATTTTAAGTTGCAGGAGTGCTCAAATGTATTGAAAGTGATCAAATTAAATTAATGAGTTATTCTTAGGTTTATGATCAACATTAACAATCTTGAATCTTGCATTTGTAGCAGTAACTTAGGAAGCTATATGGGTCGAGAAAAAAACTTTTTTAATTTAAGGGTATCGATTATTGTTTACCTTTGGCTCAACCGGTCCAATCTATCTATCATTTCATGTTTGCTTAGAAAATATCTTTGCTGCTTCTAAAATTATTCTCATATTTCTGGTTGAATCTTTGGAAGAATTATGTTAACGCTTTTAAGCCGAGATCCATTGATGACAGTATCAATCAGAACACCCATTTCTTTGTGTTTGCTTTGATCCTCTGGAATCGTAGTTTTAATACAATGATTAAAATATTTTCTTTAGGTTTTTGCTCGGTGGTATAGAGCACCTGAACTATTGTTTGGCACCAAGCAATATGGCTCTGCAGTGGACGTCTGGGCTGCGGGTTGTATATTTGCTGAACTTCTGTTGAGGCGACCGTTTTTGCAGGTCTGATTTAGAATTTCTGTCAGTTATCTTTTGATTGTTTAAATTTCTAGCAGGGAGGTGATGTTGCAAAAATATTATCATCCAAGAATGTTATACCGCATAAGTTTGTTGAACTGGTTTATTTTCTGTGTTTATTGTTGTTTAGGCCCTCTTTTATGCTGCATAGTTTAGTATTTTTATGCTTTTTGTGTCAATTGGCTTCTGAAGTTGTAAATTAAAGCTAAATTTTGTTAGTATCTTTCTCTATATCAAACTTCCATTTGTTCCAGCATGGTTCTTATGCAGCTTAATGCAAGGATATCTTTATATCCTATCATGAAGAATGCTGTTAATTTTGACAATTACGACAGACAGCAAGCCTTCTGATTATTGTCCCGCCCAAGCAAAGTTTATTTTTGAAATCTGATCCTATGATGATTTGACAATTTCCCCTAATTTGTCTGTCTTGTTTGACTACATAGAATTACTAATTTCTACTGTCCTTTTCCAGTGTCCTGCAGCAGTTATTTCTGCAAACTACTAGAGCAGTATTTATTTCCTATTTTTTAACGCATAATTGGTACTGATTTACAGTGCATGTAGGGGCATCCAACTACTATTATTAGTGTCCCAAATTGGTTCTCTTTATTTTATGTTCATTATAATTTAATCCATAAACTGCCTCATGTTTTACGTGAAAAGCGTTGCATTATTTATGATTTATATCAATAGATTTTTTTGTTTAGGCGTATTTGATGTATTCCCTCTTTTGCTGTTTTTCTCCTGCACTATATATATGTATTTATTAAAATTTTGATGAGTAAAGCAATGAAGAATTGTTCTTTCTTCTCTTTCTTTATGTCTGGGGTTTTCTTCTGGACCATGGTCCTTCTCTTTCTTCTTGTACTTGTACGAGGGAAAGTTCTTCTTACCTAGAATTTTAACCTTTCATATGACCAAATGCGGAATATCATTTTTAGGGCAAATCCTCTTCGTCTAAAGCCTCCTTTGATCCATATATTATCATCCCTCGGCCCTCTAATTGAGCTGATAATAACTTGATCCCTTTCATGGGTCACAAGTTGAATAGCCACAACTATGTCCAATGACACAATATGTGATTATGTTGATATGCTAAAGAGACATGTATTGACAATCTTCAACAAAATGGAGCTGAGAAAAAAAAAGGAATATATTGGAAGTTGCCAAGTACCTCTTGCTTGGCACCCATGTTCTCAATTATTTGTTGTAAAAACTGAAATAAAAGAGAAATAAAAATAATATTAATAAATAAATAAATAATTTAAATCATCATCCGGGCTAACAGTCGTTACGATTAGACTTAAGAGTCGAGAGCATCATTTTCAAAACAAAATGAGAGAGAGAGTAAAGAATGCGAGAGAGAATAAGAAACCGTAGAAGAAGGGGAGAAAATTTTAGTGCAGAGAAGAAGAGAGTAGAAATCACTGATTTCGTGCCTAAGACGACGTCTTGTCCTAGATGAAGAAAGGAGAAGTCGACGTCGCCGCTTATTTTGAGTCGCCCTGTGAAAGCTGACACTGCTTTGTGCTTGCGGTGCTATGTTGAGCCGCAAATCAGAGGCAAAAAAGAAGAAGAAAGAGAAGTCGAAGGAGGAAACCTTCGACGCTGAGTTTGATCCTTGTTTGCAGTGGAAGGAAGGGGCTATAAGAAGAGGCGAGCACTGCGTCTGGGCAAATCACAACCTAAGGTGAAGAGGAAGGCGAGTCGACGTACTGCTCTGCGTCGAATCTAGATCGAGAGAAGGAAGGGGAGGAGAAACCCTCATGCTTGAGTTCAAGTAGGGCAGATAGTCGAGTAAGGTAAGTGTTATAGTTATTTTAAGTAATATGTTATTTAATTATATATGAAGGCTTTAGAAATGAAATATAAATATTAAATCATACGTGATTACCCCCAGATAATACTCGTAGGGGATGCGATGTGCCCGTGCACATTAAAAGAAATGGTAAAGGTGTACCTTCAGGTGCAATTTGATGGTACTTTTAGATACATTTTTTAGGGTGCCTACGAGTACATTTTGAGGTTGTCTTCGGGTACATTTTTAAGGATACATTCGGGTATGACGATAATTCTGTTATGACTATTAAAGATGTTAAAAGGATAGATGCTTAAAATGAAACGAAAAGAGATAAAATTAAAGTGAATGTTCAAGGTTTTATAAAATAATGAGCTAAATTTTCTTTTGATCATTCATGCGTAACTTACGTATCATAATTTAGTGCATATAAAGATTATAATTACTTATTAAATCAAACTTATAGTTGATATTAATATTTTTTTTAAGAAAAGAAACATTTTAGATTGATATAACCGGTAGGAGTGATTTGGTTTACAGGAGAATGACTGCAGTTGATAGGCACTAGTTATGTTGTGTTGGTAGTTTTTTTACTCTTTCCTTCAAATTTGATATAATATTCAATATTGGTTTGAGATGTGGTTTTCAGATTATGTTGTTGTTTCTGGATATTTAGTTTTATTATACTTTGTGAATTAGTGACTCTTTTATATGTTGGAAGTTTTTGAGAAATTGTGGAAAGTAAAATGAAATGTTAACACGGTCCTATCACAGTTCTCACCTTAGTTAAATCTAAGCACTGGTCATATCACAGAGTTGCGATTACTTGTAAATGTTAAATCCCACTCAGAATTTTTGGGGTGAGACTGTATTGACAACAACCTACCAATAAATATAATGCCCTCTCTTGCATTCTCAACTTCAAAATCTCCATTTATTTAATCTTGTTCTTATGCCTACATCATCATTACCATCTGAGCAAGCTAGATCCCAGAGCTATTAGAAGTATTTGTTGGATAATAATACAATTGAAAGTACTATAAATATTGCCCTGGCACCACTAAATGTTTCCATGGGTTCATGGATATAATCTTCCTTGAACAACAACCATTCTTTCTCAAACAAGATATTCAAAGGAGATCTTATCTATTGATTATCATTTTTTTAATCTTATTCTTGAAATTCTATCACTAATCCTACTCAAAATTTACGCGATGCCACTGGAAGTCCTGCCATCAATTTGTTTTCCCTTTTTGCCTCTCTCTAAAAAAAAAAAAAGCTGATTTAATACTCTAAAAGAAATTTGTCACAACTTGATATTTCTTACCCAAAGTAATACATAATCAAATCTCGATTGGAAAACCACTTGATAACAAGGATATTAAACTCTTCAATAGTGTCATTTTCTCTGTTGTCTTTGAAAAATATATTATCCTTTAACTTTGTACCTTCCCGAGTTGTTGATAATTTATTTGATGTTAGTATCCTTCCTACTTTTCATCTTTGGTATCTTCATAAATAGATGAGGCTTTTTTGCTTTGTTAAGAGCTATGTATGGGACAACTATATGCTAGCCTATTGAAGGTGCCACTTCTACTTCTGTAGAAAGCTGAGAAGTTCAGCTTCTCTCCATGGTGTACTAGCCGTCTGCTTCACAAAATCTTGGAAAGATTTGATTGGTGATATCTTTGGAAGCACCTTTCTTAGTTTTTTTACTTTTTTATTTCATGTTTCTTTATTGTTTTATTTCAGAATTATTTTCTTTCCTAATTTAGACTAGACATATTTGGTAAGTTTGTAAATTAAGAGGGATTGGTTTATCTATATATATGTACCCTATATGTGAATAATTGAATGAAGTAGTTTTCCTCTTAATGTTTTTCTTTTTTTACAAGACATAGGAGCCTCATTCGACAGGTTCGGTCAGCTTCATCGTTAGTGCATTGATCGTCCGCTGCTTCATCTGCTTCAAACGACACAATTATCGGTTTGAAACGTTCACTGCTTCGTCAACTTCAATTGTCTGCTGCTCCCTCTGATTCAAATGACAGAGAACCATCAACTTTGAACGACAAAGGATCTGAGTTGACCTCGTCCAAGATGATCTGGGACCGCTTTGAACAAAATCTTCTTCCTGCAATGACATCTTCATATGGGATTTTTAAACGAATCAACCTCATATTCTAGTCCAAAAAACAAACCTAGCTTCCTCCTGCTGCCCGACTTCCTTGCAGTTGGAAATCCTTTCTGTCTTATTGCAAGCCCTCACCCCTCTTTCTTATTGTAGGCCCTTCCCTTTTCTCATTTGCCTCTGGAGCTCACTCGAAATCTTCTTGTTGTAGGCCCTTCGTTGGAATCCCTTCAGCTGATCTGCGGGCCTTCCACCAGAGCCCCTCCTCTTCTTCCTAGCATCATAATTCTCCTTGCAAGATCTTATCTGTTTAATTTCTATCGCTGGAATCTTCCCAACAGTTCTCTGCAGGCCCCTTCTTTGCTGGAATCCTCTTATCCCGTAACAACAACAACAACAATAACGATAACGCGTATAAGCTGTAGCAACATAATGAGCCAATTTTTCTCCTTTCCTATAATAGTCGTTCCTCTACCTACATAAACAATTGTCAACTCTCTTCTACTAGCAATAGACCAAGTATGCGATGAAGACGTTAAGTTCTACTCCATAAGTTAATTTTAAACAACACACAAACCTAGTGACACACTACAATAATATATACTTCTCTCATCGTGTTAGTAATGAGAGATTTAAAGTTGGATCATAGATGCAGGAGCCTCTTATCATATGACCAAATATATCAATTCTCTAGTCAACTATAAAGGGACTTCTACATCTAGATGGGTCACACTTGCAGATGGATCACACTAAAAAATTGCTAGAAAAGGAGATGTGGAGCTATTGGACTGCAATCTGATTTTATTTAGTAAGTTTACTCATGAGATGAAAAGTATAACTAAAGTCCTTGCAAACTCTTCTAAATTTTAGGTGGTAGAGTCAGGGAAGGTGATTGACAGTGATAGAATACACCAAGGCTTATACCTGTACAAAAAAAATCTCTTTCTAAACACATAAATGATCCCATCTCCAATTTTATCTCAAATTTGTGAGCCTTGAGTTTATCTGTCCAAAAATAGGTAATGTTATGGCATTGTCGCTTAAGTCTTTCTAAACACATAAATGATCCCACCTCCAATTTTATCTCAAATTTCTGAGCCTTGAGTTTATCTGTCCAAAAATAGGTAATGTTATGGCATTGTCGCTTAAGTCATTTTAATTTTAATCATGTTGTAAAGTTGTATCCTCGTTTATTTATCAATAAAAATTCTAGTTCTTATGAATGTGAAATTTGTCAAACACTAGAAATATTTATCCTATGAAAAAAAACCTCACTTTTTCTATTATCCACAGAGATATTTGAGGACTTTTAAAATTGAAAATCCTAAATGGGGCTAGATGGTTCGTTTCATTTATTGACGATCACACTAGAATTACTTGAGTATTCCTAATGAATGAGAAATTTGAAACAACTCAAATCTTCCCAAGTTTTCATGAGGATTTAAACTCAATTCCAATGTAAGATGCATATTCTCAAATTGATAATGCAAAAGAATAGTTCAATTTCATCATTCGGGCCTATCTTTGAAAAAATGGAATCATCAATGTGAGTTCATCTATTGATATCTTTTAATAAAAATTGGATAACTGAGAGAAAGAATAAATATCTCTTGAGGTATCCTACTCAATTATGATTTCCCATCAAGTTTCAAAAAATAATTTTAGAAAACGTACTTCTTACTGCAACAAACCTTATCAATAGAATGCCTAGTCTGGTACTTAACTTCAAAAAATTTCTCATCATGTTTTGATGGTTAGCTATCATCACATCAGAGCTTTCTCTTCAAGTATACCACTTAAAATCTTTGGATGTGTATCTTTTGCTCACATCTATTCCCAAATTCCACAAAACTTGACCCCAAATATAAAGTGTATTTGTCTTAGGCATGCAACCAACAAAAATGAGTTTAAGTATTACTCTCTTGTTACTAGAAAATACTACAATTTTCACGGATGTCCCATTTTTTAAAAATCAATCCTATCCCAAATATGAAGTTCATAGGGGTGAATATCAATTTTGAGGGGCACTTGATGACTCCTACGCAATCTCGCCACCTGCTCTACCTAACCCTCCTATCATAGTTGAAGATGTTCAACTAATTCAACCAACCAAACTTGAAGTTCATAACAAAGAACTTCGTGTGTCCACACAAGGAGAAAGAAAAATTTTGAGCAGTTGGAAGACAACTTGCAACGACTAAACAACTCAAACCAAAACTTGAGTTTGCATTGATTTGAAATTTTGGGTCAGGAGTCTAATACTCTTGAGTTATCCCCTTTCTCTTATGTTGGTGACAAGGAAAAATGCATTAGATATTCAATTTAGGAGTATGTAATTTATGGGAAACTATCCTCACCCTACAAAGCTTTTATTTCTAATTTTGATAGTGTGCGTATTTCTAAATTCATTCATAAAATTCTTGAAAATCTAGAACGAAGAAAAACAGTTGAAGAGGAGATTCATGCACTGAAGCATAATGACACATGAATTCTTACTAAACTCTCTCAGGATAAGAAAATAGTTGGATGCAATTATGCATATGGGTGTTCAACATTGAATACAAAGTTGGAGGTATTTAGAGATTCAAAGCCAGACTTGCTGTAAAAGATTTAACTCAAACCTATAAGATTGACTATCAACAGAATTTCACACTAGTTGCTAAACTAAACATTGTCAGAGTTCTCATTTCAATAACAGTTAAGAAAAACGAGGACAACATCAACTTGACGTAAAAAATGTCTTTCTGAACCGGGATATGAAAGAACAAGTGTATATGGAGATACCAGGACTTGAGAATGATCCCAACAAACTCCAAGTATGCAAACTCAAAAATTTTTAATAGGTTTAAGCAATCACCTGGAGTGTGGTTTGAAAGATTTGTTAAAATTATGAGATCTAATGGATATTCTCAAGGTCAAGTAGAACATATTCTGTTCCTAGAACATATTCAGAGGTGAGAGTGCTGCACTGATAGTATATGTGGATGTTATGATTCTTATCGATGATGATGAAAGAGAGATTCTCAAGATCAAAGAAGTGTTTGTTACTGAGTTTGAAATTAAGGACTTAGGTACAATGAGATATTTTCTTGGTATGAAGGTAGCAAGCTTCAAGAAAGGCATCGTTATATCACAGAGAAATGCATCCTAGAGCTACTAAAAGAGACAGAGATTATTGGATGCAAGCTTGTTCTATTCCAATGGATCCCAACATGAAGTCTAATAGGGGAGAAGAAAGTGTATATGTAGATCAAAGATTGGTAGTAAAACTCATATCTCCCACATATGAAGCCAAATATTGTATACTTTGTCAGCATTGTGATCTAACATATGAATAACCCAAATGAAGAGCATTTGAAAATGATGCAAAATATTTCAAGGTTTACAAGAATATTCCTGATTATGGATTAATTTTTGAGAAAACCAAGAAGAAAGAGGTAGAAGTATACACTGATGCAATTTGGAAATCCGGTTACATGGAGAAATAAGAAGCAAGCTGTTATTTCTAGAAGCAGTGTTAAATCAGAGTATAGGGCACCCGCCTTAGAAATATGTGAAGGGATATTTATTAAAAAATTATTAAAGAAATTGAGGTGCACCTCCAATAGCCTATACATATGTTTTGTAGCGGTCAAAAAACCATCAGTAATGCCCAGAACCCGGTGCATCATGAAAAACCATACATATTGAAATTGATAGACATATTATCTCTGAAAAGGTTAATGTGGGAGTTAGAAAACTAAGCTACAGCCCCAGACAACAACAAGTTGCTGATGTCTTCACCAAAGCACTTTCTTTAAGCACCTTCTCAGAGTTCAATACCAAGCTTGGTCTTTATAACATCTACGACCCAGCTTGAGGAGTGTGGAAGTGGAGAATTTTAGGTCATCTCCATGGTGGGCCCACCAGCTACTTTACAAAATCATGGAAATATTTGATTGGGGGTATCATTGGAAACATCATTTTAGTTTTATTTCCTTCATATTTTATGTTTCTTTATGTTTTATTTCAAAATTATTTCCTTTCCTAATTTAGACTAGATATATTTGATAATTTTGTAAATTAGGATGAATTGGTTTCTCTATGTATATGTACCCTACATGTGAATAATTGAATGAAGTATTTTTCCTCCAAAAACTTGTTTTCTACAACTTCAAATCTCTTTGCTCATTTCTATGATTGATGCTACAGTAGTGGCGCATCATGTTTTTCGTGATCATTTTGAAGTAAAATTTGATGGTTTAGGATCTGATTATTCTCAAGATTCTATCAGAAGCTTTTCAGGTATAGCGGAATAAATGTTTCCATTGTGTTTAATAAAAGTGCAAAAAAATTAGAATTTTTTTTTTTTTTTCAATCACCCAAGTTTATTGGATTTCAAGCTAGACTTTCTCACGTGATTTTGCTGTTCTAAATTTAGTAGATGTTATTTTGATTTGATTGATGGTCTACATCTTATCATATGGATTTATATTAATTTTTGCTTTCATATTGTCACACCCTGCTCGTTGGGTTTGGAAGGAACTCGTGGAGAACCTGGCAAGAGAGTGTGAGCTGAAAATTTAGAAAATTTTGCATTAATTTAAAATGATTATTATAATATTTATCCACCAATGAGATCATTAGAACATTTAAATCTAAACTTTATTTTTTTATATATAGAGCAACCAAATCTTTCATATCATATAAAAAAAATACCACTCTTTTGACTTCTAAAATGTGAAATACACCTTTTCATGCATAGGTTAGGTGGCATATACATAAAAATTGAAGTTTAGGAGTCAGATATGCAAATACATTAGAATTGAGTAATGAGTGGTATTTAAATGTTCCTTTTTTTTGTGTGTTCTCTCATTTGTGCCAGAGGCAGCATGGTGCAGCTAAGCTCTTGTAGTGGCGTGGTTGAGCCAATCTCCTACTTTTGATACAATGAATTAGGACAAGGGAAATGTAATCCGAATAGTACACTTTTTCCTCTTACATTATTGATGCTAAGCTGGTTTTTATCTGGGTGTTAGCAAAGGTAGCATTATATCAACGGGCCAGTAGATCATGTTTCTCATTTAGTTAACTGTAGCTTTCAAATTCTCTTTGAAATGTTGATTGATGCATTCCATAAAGAACTTGTATTTCTACTGATCAGCCGTTACTGCTGTCTTGAAGATCAAGCTGCCAAAGCTATTTTATTTGTATTTTGTGTCATTTACGAGCTTGTTTTCGTGTTATTGCGCGTTTGTTTGTTATCAGTTAATCAGTTATTGGCTTTTATGATATTAGCTTCGAGCTGTTTATTTGTTAGTAAGGAACATTTTAGTAACTGTATTCCTGAAGGTGCCTTCTACTTAAAATATTCTTTAGGTTAATGTAATTTTATATTTTGGATAATGAATTTTTCTAGTTGATGGTCATGAAAATTTCAGCCTTCTCTTCTTCTTCAAGTAACACAGCCTGTAATAATCTAGATGCGTTGATGATTCTATGCAATAAGAATTCATCGTGTATCTTCTCGAGATTCATTATTTATCTTCTTCTTTATCCACATTCTCCCTCTTGTCCCTCAATTTCTCCATGTTCTATCATATATTCTCATGTATTTCAAATATTTTTGGCAGGGTTCCAGTGATATTGATCAGCTAGGTAAAATATTTGCAGCTTTTGGAACTCCAAAACCATTCCAGTGGCCTGACATGGTGTACCTTCCAGACTATGTTGAATACCAAAATGTTACGTCACCTTCACTCCGTTCATTGTTTCCCATGGCAAGTGATGATGCTTTAGATCTCTTATCAAAGATGTTCACTTATGATCCCAATGCAAGAATATCTACTCAGCAGGCCCTAGAACACAGGTGCGCCTTGTTTCTTTGCCAGGTCGTCTCTGTTACTTGTCAGCTAGGGAGAGTGGGAAAAATCATCAAATATTTAATTTTTTGTTTAAGTATTGGTAAAAAACTATATCGAGAGGGGACAAAATTACTAAATTGCCTAAACTATATATAAATTTTTTTTAAGATATACTAAAATAGTGAAATCTTAAATTCCAGGGTGTGCAATTGCTCACCCTGGACATAATAACCCGATTTCGCCCCTACTCTCAGTTACTTTACTTTCTTCTTTTCATTGAAATGCATTTTGGATTTATCACAATGGATCTTAGTTTCTTTGGATCAGATACTTCTCATCCATGCCAGCACCGACTAAACCTGCTCTACTTCCAAGACCGCCTCCAAAAGGTGAATCTCGGAATGAAAAACCTCTGGACTTGAATGTCGAGTATGGTCCAGTTGTGCTTTCTCCGCCTAGAAAGTCGAGAAGGGTGACAGTTAACCCTGTCGGTTTAGAATTGGCTGCACATAATAATAACTCTGTAAGAGGCGACGAGAATGACAAGGCGTCAAGAGGAGTGGGTGAATCTGGCCTTAGTGGGCATATTCCAATGTCTATAGATTTGGAAGCTATGTTTGGTTATACAACAGCTCCAAGGCCAAAACTCAATAGGTTTGCGCCCTATCCTTTTTTGCGTGTGGTACATACATATCACCCAATTCATATCTTTTTACATATCTAACGCTTAATTTTTATTTTTTACATTTATTCCCCAAATCTTTCTATCTAAGGCTTAATTTTTACTTTTTACATTTATTCCCCACCATTTTAACTTCTAAAAGTAAAATACAGCCTTTCAAGCATATAGGTAAGGTGGTTGTGTGTAAAAATTAAAGTTTAGGTGTCATACATGTAAATACACAGGAATTAAGTGGTATGTATGTAAATCTTCCTATCTTTCTAGGGGCATTTACATCCATAGCACACAAATTTCATCTAGCTATCTATTTTACACCTAAACATTCATATTTACTAATATCACATCAAAAAGACCACCATCACCATCATTTTAAAAAAAATACATTTTTTATACATAGGTTTATGACACCAAGGTGTTATGAATATAAATATCAAACTTTGGATGTTAGATACGTAAATATGAAAGAATTGTGTGGTATGTATTTAAAATTCTCTTTTTTTATGATTAACCGTTATGGTTGATGAAATTTCTTGGGATCCTTCTCTCTGTTGCAGCGTTGATAGGTCTCACTTGAAAAGAAAACTTGATTTGGATCCTGAGTTTGAATAAGCTCGTTTCCCTTACTAATGGCAGAGCTTCAATTTTCAGACAATGCTTGCAACTTTCAAGCGATGATACCATTCATGATAAGGTGAGTGTGTGTTTGATGGAACTGGTCATTTTATACTATTTATTGGCTGTAGTTTGGTTCTCCTGATTCAGCTTACAGGAAATCCAAGGGCTATTATTTCCCCCACACCCAGAAAAAAAAAGAAGAAAGAAAAAAACCCTGAGATGGAAGAATTACGTTTTATAGATTTCTCATTCAAGTATTTGATTTAATATGTATTAAAAGTTTTTAGTTTTGGAAATTTTGCATGGGCACTGATGTTAATTATAGGCCTGAAGTGTTATTAGGGTTATTGCCAGGGAGAGAAATTTAAAATGGCACGTTCAACGGCTAGTGCTTATTGTCAATGCTTCAGGAGTGACTGGATTTGTCAGCATTCAATTTTTTTTGTTTTCTGTGCTAACATTTTGTCTTTGGACGGTATAATCGAGGCAGTTACATTTGTTCATCCGTGGCTGGGTCATGGATGTGAGATTTGTGTGCATATGGTGTGTGCGTGAGTTAGGGGTGTGAGTCAAGCTCATGCTCGATAAGTGACTCGTTAATTGAGCTCAATGAGCTAACAAGTCAAGCTCAAATCAATCACGACTCGTTAGCTCGTGAGCCGATTACAAAATATTAATATAAAATATATTAAAAATATATTAAAATTAAAATTTTTTTTTTAAGTTATTAAAAATGTTTAAAAAATCAATATTTTGTATTATTTATTTGGTGATTTTTTATTGTTAATATCATAATTGTTCATTATATTTATTGTCTTATTATAAAACTTGCTTGAATTAAAGTCACTTTTCCTCTTTATAATAAACAAGACAACTCGAACTTATAATTTTAAGTTTGACCTAGAACTGGATAAAATCATTTAGTCTCGAGCTAGGGCTAGCTCGAGCCTGACTCGTTTACACCCTAGCGTGAATTTATGATTAAATTTATATGATAATATTACTACTACTTTTAATAAGTATAGTTTAGTTTTATCACTCTTTTTTTTTATTGCTGTTATGTATTTGTGGCCATTCTAGCTTTAATTTGGTATGCTTACCAGTTATTTTGTTTCAAAATAAAAGGAAAAAAAGAAAAAATTACATGCATACCATAAAATTCTTTATGTATTTATATATCTAAAACAGATTTATTTTTAAGGGTAATTACAAACAGACCACCCAAAACTTCCTATTTACAAATTAACGACCGTCTTTCATCCATTTTTCAAATTCTCACTCAAACATTGAAATTATTGGTAATATTGAAATTCATTCTAAAGCTCTGATTCTTAATTTTCATTTTTATCAAATTTTCAATAGTTTGATCATGGCACATGTAAATACATTAGTGTGGTAGTTTAAAAAAAAATACGTGTGATTAATTTGAAAATATCAATGTTCGGGTGGTATGTATGTAATTTATTTCTTATATTTATATTTATAATATTTTGATGTCATAAATCTATGTGTGTGGGAAGCAGTACTTCATTTGGCAAAAAAATATTTGTGATATTTTTTATATGATATTAAAAATTTGTGTGGCGTGCATGCATGCATGTAAATGGGAACGCTTAGGTATCAGCTATGTAAATACATAAGAATTGTATGGCATCTATGAAAATGTCTCAACAATTTAAAACATCATAAATTGTTTTGAGAGGGAGAGACGAAAGGGAAAGGGGAGTCTTCTCTCAGGGCATTTATTCGAGCCATATGTTCTATAATTTATTACTTATAATTGCAAGAAATAAGGGGCTCAAGTACAGGAGATAATATTGCATCAGAACTCCTAACGCAGTTTGCGTTTGTAGTCCAATGGTGGGGCGCCACGTGTTAAGCGGGCCCCATCGTAATACACTGATTTTGACACGTGGCGCTCCACCATTAGACTGAATGCATCCGGAGTCCTGATGTAATATTTTTTCCAAGTATAGATGGGGAGAAAATGGTGAAAGAAAATGACAGTGACATAGTAGATAGAGAAAGAGGCAAAAAATTATTAATAAAAAAGATAATTGTTTTTTTATTTTTTATTCATCAGTTTTTTTTTTTTTTTTAAGTTATTTACTTTCCTAAATGCTTAAATTTGGATATTTATTGATATGGCACAAATCTTTGAACCAACTAAAATATATCAATGATATTTTATAACGAAAAAGGGTGTAGTTGAGTGAAGCCAACTCGTGAACTTGCTTGATCTCAGCTCAATGAGTGGCTCGTGAATTAAGCTCGTTGAGTTAGGAAGTCAAGTGCAAGCTAGCTCCAAATCGACTAGTTAGCTAATGAGCCACCTCATTTAAAAAAAATAATTAACATTAAATGTAGTCAAAATATATTAAAAATCTAGAAATTATCTTTAAATTATTAAACGTATTTAAAAAAAGAAGTATTTTATCTATTATATCAATTTGTTTCCTATTCAGATCCTAATTGCTCCTTCTATTCGCTAATTTATTATATACTAGGTTGAATTAATATTATTTTCTCTCAGTTATAATAAACAAGCCCACTTATAAACCGGATTAGACTATTAGAATTAAGCACAGGCTTGAGCTTGAACTCGCTTAATTAATCAAATACAAGTCCAAATCGAGCGTGACTCGAAATTGACCTGACTAATTTTTTTAATGAAATACAATTTTAAATACATGTGATATAATTCAGATATTAAAATTTTGACGTTACTTTTGTAAATATATATGAATTATGTGGTTAATATTTATCAACTATTTACGATTGTATCAATTTCATTTTTTTTCAGTCACAAAAAGTCTCCAAAATTCTAGCTCATGCTAGCCTCTAAGTCCAGTGTCCGAAAGTTTATTAGGTGCACTTTATAAATATAAATATCAAATTTTAGGTGTGATATGTAAATACCAAAGGATTGTAGGGTGTGTATGTAAATTTTCTTCATCATAATAGTATATATCTTATAAACTACTAGCTTGTAGTGAAACAGGTGGAGCCAGCTGAATCCTCAATTGAATGCCTCCTTCCAAATCATAGAGCCTAACCATAGAATAAGTTGGAGGGCTCACCAGGTTTCCTGGCATCTGAACACTCTATTCTTTTGCCTTTGAACTCTAAAAACAATTCCTTCAAATTTGAACATATCAATTTGAAACTCCTGAAACACTAAGCTTGACATCCAAATTTTGAAATCATGAACAAGACAAGTCGATGCTTTAATCAAGAGCTTTCTTGGGGCTTACAGTTCCCGTGATGTAATTCATTATGAGAGCTTTTTCTTGTATGGAAATTAGTACCTAAAAAATAAATAAACCCTATCTTACATCAGTAAGGTAGAGAAAAAATCTCTGGTTAATATACACTCGTAAATCTTAAAGATTTACATCATCCAAATGATTAGATCTATTTCGAGATTTTTTTATTTCCTCTTGGGTTATTATATTATTCTTCTTCAAACATTTGTCCTGTTAACTTCTTCTGCTTTTCTTGATGTGAAAGTTGCTGCATGTCGAACGTCATGGCTCCATTTCCTCTCAAAAATTGAAGGTATTCCTTAATATATATATATATAGATATATAAATATATGTATACACACACACACGAACAACTTTTCATTTAAATTTCAACTTGTCGTACCATTTTCTCTGTGAATTGTTTCATACTATTTTTATAATTTCATTGGAGCAAAATCTTTTTTTTTTTCACTGAATTACTTTTATTTTGCTTCAACATAATGTCACTGAATAATTTATGCTAATCAATTTTTTCAAAAGAGCTATTGTTAGTCATCTAAATTTATACTTTAATTAATGTTTTTTGCAGTTGCTAAAATTAATTTTCCCGCCTTCATCAAAATGCTAGAAAGAATATGTTGTAAGAAAAAAAAAAACCGCTAAAAATGTTGATGATTGAGCTGCTATTTATTTAAAATAATACAAACAACCACGTTTCCTAATAAGTAACAATCAAAGCATTCTCGTAAAAAAAAAAAAAGATTATAGGATTGGAGATGTTGATATAATTATCTTTATAGGAATAGTTTTGAATAAGAATATCATGATACATATTTGATAAGGTTATGTTTTATAGTCATTAAATTTATTTTTTAATGATTATAATATTTAGTTGTATGGCTAAATATATATTTATCTTTTCAAGTTAAATCTAATACGTATGAAATCTACTCTAACCAGATATTACAATTCAATAACAAATAACAAGTAGTAAAATAAAATGCTCAAACCCAAATAAAAATTTTGAGGTTATTTCTAAAATTAATGGTTTGTGCCCCCACTAAAAAAAAAAATTCTGGCCCCGCCATTGTTTGTGAGGGAGGGTTTTGCTGGAGTGCAAGGCATGTTAAAGGCGTGTGAATTGCAGTTAAAAACACACATTGCCATCCTTTTATCCCTTGGTGATGAAGTGTTAAGGGAGGCAGGGGAAGAAGAATCAGCCATTGATGTATGGGAGAAACTTCATTCATTATGCTTGAAGAGATCTTTATCCAATCAACTTTTCTTGAAGAAGCTGCTTTATACCCTTCAAATGTATGAATCCAAAGTCAAAAGCACATAGATGATTTTAGTAAATTCATTCTTAATCTCAAGAATGTTAAAGTCAAAATAGAGAACGAAGATCAATGAATAATTCTTCTTAGTTCACTGCAAAAGTCGTATAAATATATAGTTAATACAATGTTCTATGATAAACAAACTCTGACAATGAGAGAAGTAAAATCTTTCTTGACGTTGAAAGAAATTCAAAGAAAATTAAATAGATAAAATAAGAGAAGAATGGAGACAATCTGTTTATCAGGGGAAGATCAGATCATAGAAGAAGTAAATTCAATAAGAGTTGTCATAGCAAATCGAAAGCCAAGTCTAAAGCTTCAAGAAAATATTTTCATTGTCTTAAAGAAGGGCATTACAAGAAAGATTGTCTGAATAGAAGTAATAAAAAATTTAAAAAAAAATTAATTGAAGGATGATGGTGAGGTTGCGGTGGCATGAAATTCATATGGTTATGAATCATCCGATGTGTTGGTTTTAACTCAAAAGGAAGCCAATGATTAATGGATCATTGATTTTGGATGTCCTGTTCATATGGCATCAAAGAAAAGGTTCTTCCAAGAACTTAAAAGGATAGATGGTGGAATTGTTTTATTTGGAGATAATAAAATATGGCATTTGGAATGTTTGATGGCTATATTAGAATTCTGAGAAATGTCAACTATATTTCTTGACTCTAAAAATCTTATCTCAGTAAGAATGTTGGATGCAAATGGATTCAATGTAAAAAAAAGACAGTGGACAAATTAAAATCATCAAAGATGCATTGTTTATGATGAAAGAATCATTGGTTAACAACCTATATTCTTTGGATGACCAAGTTTTTGTTAATTATGCAACCAATGCAGTAACAACAAATATTGACAAAACTGATTTGTGACACTTAAGACTTAGTCATATCAGCTATTGTAGGTCGGTAGAACTTAGCAAGCTAAATTTGTTGTGTGGTGATACTATGAACAAGATTGGAATTTTTTTAGAACCACATTATTGACAAGTGCAACAGAGTTAATTTTAGTATAACAAAGCATAATGATAACAATATCTTGCATTATATTCATGGTGACTTGTGGGTGCCAACAAATGTTGCCATCAAAGAGCAATACACTTTATGTCAATAATTAATAATTTTTCAAGAAGAACTTGAGTGTATTGTCCAGCGTTTGAAGTTTTCCACCAATTGAAGAAGTTAAAAAAAATAAGATTGATAATAGAGTCAAGAAATTGAGAACCGATAATGATTAAAATTTTTGTTCAAGATAATTTGATAAGTATTGCACTGATGAAAGAATTGATAACCAATTGATAGACTCCACACAAAAAAAAATAGTCTTCTCGAGAGAATGAATTGGACATTACTTGAAAGAATAATAAGTATGATGTTTGGTGTTGGAATTATGGGAAGAAGCACACGATTATTTAATTAATAGATCTTTTTTCACAAGCTTTGAGTTTAAAAACCTCAACTGAAATGTGAAAAAACCATCCATCTGACTACAGTAAATTAAGAGCTTTTGGATATGCAACATATGCATATATATGCATATACATATGTATGACAGGATAAACTTCAGCCAAGTGCACTTAAATGTTTGCTTTTGGGGGTATCCAAAAAAAATGAAAGGTTAGTAATTGTTTTGCAATGAGGAAATATGAAGAAAAAAAAATAATAAAAATGAAGAAATGTATCATAAGTAGAGATGTGACTTCTAATGACAGATTTTCTAATGTTAGAAAGTGTCAAAAGGATAGAACTGAAAAAATGATAATTATATTATACAAGTTAAATATTAAATGCAAGTGGAGTAATATGACCCGGAGACTACTAAATATGGAATAGGTAAGCAGTTACAAAAGTCAAATGTTGATGTAGTTGAGCAAGATAACAACAATGTCAATTATCTAGAGATGAAAAAACTTGAGATTCCAAACCACCAAAGAAATTTGGTTTTACAGACATAATTGCTTAAGCCTTTATTTTATTTAATAAAGAATGTGAATGATTGTCCTATATATCAAGAGTTAATCATTAGCAAAGATTCTAGACACTAGGTGCATGTTATAAAAGATGAAATGAGATCATTACACAAAAATCATACTTGGGAGCTAGTCGAGAAGCCAAAAGATGCTAAGGTCCTCGACTGTAGATGGATATTCAAAAGGAAGATGTAAACTCATAGTGATCTCAAGCTTATATTTAAGGCTAGATTGGTAGCAAAATGTTATACACAAAATAAAGGATTGTATTATAATGAAAAATTTTCACTTGTTGTCAAGAAAACATTTATAAGAGAACTTCTATCTATTGTAGCTAAATTTAACTTGGAGCTTGACTAAATGGATGCTACAACAACATTCTTACATGGTATTGTATAGAAAATTATCTACATGCAACAACCTGAGGGATTCAAAGAAGGCAATCATCATCATGTATGTTAGCTGAATAAACCCATTTATGGCTTAAAATAATTCTTAAGGCAATGGCACATGCGATTTGACTATTTTATCAAAGCACTTGGTTTGATATGTACAAATCATATTATTGTTTATACTTAAAAAAGTCTGCATATAATAAGGTTTTGGTGTATTTGCTGATATATGTTGTTGGTCTGCTAATAGCCAATAAAATCAAATATGAGATTGATTTGTTAAAGAAACAATTTTGTAGAGAATTTGAAATGAAAGATATGACGTTTGCCAGGAAGAGAATTGGGGATTCAAATTATCTGATATTGTTAGAAGGTAGAATTTTTCTTTCTCAAAAGTTGTATATAAAGAGTATGTTGGAAAAATTTGGTATGATTAATTCGGAAGTTGTCTAAATGACATTAGCTAATCACTTCCAATTAAGTTGCAATTATGCTCCACAATCAGAAAAAGATAAATCTTATGTGTATGATATTTCATATGCTAGCATTTTTTGGGAGTATTAAGTATGAAATGCTAAGTACAATGCATGGTCTTGCCCTTTCAATCAGTGTTATAAGTAGTTTTATGGAGAATCAAGAAATAGTGCATTGGATGCCAATAAAATGGATTCCTAGATATGTTAAAAGGTTCCTTAAGCTTTGGATTGCTATTTGGGGTTGGAGCTAACAATGCAAATTTTTTACAAGATATGCAGACTCAAATTTTGTAGTTTGATTGGATACGTATAGTGTATATATATATATATATATATATATATATATAAGTTTACAATATAAATAATTATATAATTTCTTTTTTAATTTCGAGCTATATATATTTATATATATATTTGCGCCGCATACTTAGATCGGTTGGTCGGGCATCTGCTTGTCACTTATAAGTCCCCCCTGGTCTGAGATTCGATTCCCTCTGAATGTAGGGTGTGGTACTTGAATTTTTAGGCGAATAAGGGATGACCGGGGCTCATATAATAGCCTCTGGTCATTCATTACTTTTAAATATATACATATTTATATCTATGATTGTTGCGTGGAGAGCTTTTTCTTTCTTCTCTGTTGTAACACGTGTTTTACATTTATGATAAGAAATTGCTTTTTAATATCCATCATTTTTGTTTATTCCAATCTCTAAAATGTCGTTGTAATATTCTTGCCATATCCTGGGAAAGACTTGAGGAAACGAAATTTGTAACAATTGTGTATAAACTTATGGATTCATCTCATAGTTTTTTTTTTTTTTTGTTAGAAACCATAAACTTTTGTTTGCTTGGTTATCTCAAATAAAAAAAAAAATTATGCTAATTTTTTAAAGGTGATTTTGTGAAATTTTTAATGGTTGTAGTTTATTTGAAAATTGCGAAATAATTTGGCTTCTCAATTTGCCTTGATTGTGGGACGTATTGTGGAGACTCTACTATTTAAATACTTGAGTGTTCAATTGGTTTTTTAGCATATTTTTTGCGACGCTCAACTGTCGAAAATCTTTATTGGAAACAAAATATTTTATCTAAAAATGAGAAATTTATTAACATCAGCTTTTTCCCTCAGATAATTCATTGTATTATCTCTTTTACTTTTAGATTTATATTTTGGTGATCAACAAAATTGATGTCCTTAGAAGAATAATGCGTAGCTCATCAATAAGATCTTTACCAAACAAAGCTTCAGAAGATTCCACATCATGGTTAATCACAATCCTAATTGAGATGTCCACAAAATTTATAATTGAGTGCACCATGGCCTAACTATTGACCATCATTTTCTGAGAAGAACCAAATGATTCGAAGTATTGACAAATCACATAAGTACATGTGTCTTCCAAGTAGTATATGGACCATAGTTTGTGTATCAATCCTTTGAATTAGAGTACTCTGAAAGTGTGAAAATTTTCTTGTCTTCTGGTTTCGAGTCTACTCTGAAGGTTCGATTGTTGTTGATTTTTGAAAGCATCTAACTGGTTTTGCAGAAATGAAAATCCTATTTTAATTGTGAAGGGTAAATCTAGAATGTGAATGTAATTCCCCTGATTTGGATTCTAAGAACCTAGGGTTAACAAATTAACAAATTTTAACGGTCATTATCAGGAACAATTTTCTTCTTTAGCCCCTCACGATGGCAATGAGAAAGTTAGGACATTAAAGCAGTTTATTTCCCTAAATCCAATGAAATTCCAAATATGGAGTATTTTCTTATAAGATAGCACCAATATAAGAGTAATATTTCTACTCTAATGAGTTTTATTAAAGTTATTTCAGTAAGGATTCTTCTGGAATTTAAAGTTCATAATGATTTTTAACATTTTAATTATCAAGAGTACAATAAATTCATTTTTTTGCACAAATAATAGTATTATTCTTTTTGTAAATAAAAACTTGTCTAAAACCCAATATATTTCAATGTCATGGGATTATTGTAAATCTCAATAGTCTCATGTAAAATCATAACATATTACTACTAAAGCCCATAAGAAAATTAGACATAAAATAATAAGTTAATTATATTGTTTTATAAATATATAAGAATTGTGTTATTTTTGCAAATCCCGCCTTTAAAGGAAATTAATATTCATGCCACATTTCTTGTACGTCTACATATTTGACTTCTAAATTTTTATATAATAACAAAAAATCTAGATTTAATGTTTATTTATATATAACGCAATTCTTTAAGAACACATAAATCATGATGGCAATGATCTACAGAGATTTGATAAGAATCCACTTATTGGATACCCAATTTGATGTCTGCAACAAACAAATCATGATGGCAACGATTGCAACGGCTACTTCCTCCCACAGCTCTCGGAAAAAGAACCTCTGATTCTATTAACCTAAAGCACCAGAAGCATGATGAGATGAACAGTAAAGAAGAGATTAATGGAAGCTTACAGAACTTCTATGGACGGTTGATAGCTCTCATTACAGCTTTCCAAACCAGCAATTCTTGCGCCTGCCGCAGCCTATAAACTCTCACCTAGGGTTCTGTGATTTCGATCAGAGGATACAGAATATTTATTATGGTATGACTCATATATCATATAGGGACAGACGATGCATCGAAGCGGAGCGGAAGAATCTGTCCAAATTGGGAAGTTATGTGGGTTGGGGTGCGAGGGCAAAGCCCCGCGGTATGGTACGGGGGTAATGTTGTAATTATATATTGTGCTTAGGATTTATTCCTGAGGTTATAAATAGGTCTGTTAGTAACCCCATGAGGTATCACTCTTTTCAGAACAGCGAATGAATACGGTGAAATATTGAAATTCGCCGCTCTGCTCCCGAGGACGTAGGCACATTGTCGAATCCCTCGTTAAATCTTTGTATTCTTCTGGATTTGTGTTGATTATTGTTTTTCTTCGCCCCTAATTTTCTCAACAAGTGGTATCAGAGAGAGGTTGGAGGGCAAGAAAAATTTCGGTGCATGAAAAAGTTTTGCCGGCGCAGGACGATTTGAAGATTTGGCAAAGGAGTTTGAAGGCTAGGTCTTCAGAGAAAAGTTTTGTCTATTTATAACCCCACAAGTAAACCCTAAACACAATATGTAATTACAACATTACCCTTGTACCATACCGCGGGGTCTTGCCCCCGCACTCCAACCCACGTAACTTCCCAATTTGGACGATTCTTCCGCTCCGCTTCGATCTAACGTATATCCCTATATGATATATGAGCCATACCATAATAAATACTATGTATCCTCTGATCGAAATCACATAACCCTAAGTGAGAGTTTATAGGCTGCGGCAGGCGCAAGAATTGCTGTTTTGGAAAGCTGTAATGAGAGCTATGAAACTGTCCATAGAAGTTCTGTAACCTTCCATTAATCTCTTCTTTACTGTTCATCTCATCATGCTTCTAGTGCTTTAGGTTAATAGAATCAGAGGGCTCTTTTTGCGAGAGCTGTGGGAGGAAGTAGCCGTTGCAATCATTGCCATCATGATTTGTTTGTTGCAGACATCAAATTGGGTGGCCAATAAGTGGATTCTTATCAAATCTCTGTAGATCATGTAGGCTATAGAAGCCATTAAAGAGCTGCGAGAAATCTTCCAAAGCTTCTGATACGGATGAAGCTTTTGGAAGCTCTAGTAGCGGTTGTTGCAGAGGAAGGTTTTGTATGGGAAAGCTGGCATCATCTGTTGAACAGTCTTCATGTTCTCGATCAACCTATGGAAGTGAAAGGCGCTTGCTCTCCTTGTATATGCGACAAAGCACAGTTCATATATATAAGTTGTATTTCGTACTCTAGTAAGACAAATATGATGTAATTATCTAATACCAAAATATTATATTTTACATTTATACCATAAAAAATTTTCATATCAAAATAGAAATATCTATAAAAAAAAAAAGTGCACCCATAGATCTGCAAGTAGGAGTAGAGGAGAGGGAAGGGGCCAGATCCCGTCTCGTCCGCCTTGGCTCTCCTTTTTTGACCTATTTGTGGACTTCGGGTCCGCACGTAATATTTTTTGTAAACATAATAGTTTTTCCTAATATGTAAATACATAGGAATCCGGTTGCATGTATCTAAATCTTCCTAAATAAATCTCTCTCCCCCCCCAAACTCCAAACCCTGCCGCTTAGAACCAACACGACCCGCTCGACACTTGCCTCCCCTAACAAAGCTCTCTTCCAATGCTCGGCGGGCCACCGCCTTAAAAAGTCCTCGCCTTTCAAACTCGCCTCACCCTATTAAACCACTCATCTTGCAATTCCTTCTTTCTACCGCCATGAGAACCTCCTCCTCCTCCTCCTCTTATACTTCTTCTATTCTATTATTCTTCATCCTTCTTCCTCTTCTCCTTCTCCTCCTTCTCGCTGCAACTCACAACTCCAAACAGTATTCATCCTCATGGTCTTCTCCTTCGTCTTCTTCCAGCTCCGCCGCCGTCTCCGCCGTCTTAGACTCCGAGGCTGACGGCGTTGTTCTCACTGCAGCACCAGAAAGCTCGGCCTCAAATTATTCTTCCTCTGCTTCTTCCATCAAGGCTGATGACCATATCGCCAAGGAACCAGTAAGCTTTTTTCTAATTTCTAATTAGTTCTCAATTTTATTGGGCAAAATTTTTCCTAATAAAATTTAATTCCATAAATTTAAATATCTTTATTTTAGGCCAAATTATTAAGGAAATAAGTTTTAATATCTATCATTAATTTCTAAATTTCAGAATTTAATAAATTTCTATTTACAAGATTCTTAAAACTGATTGCATATAAACGACACCTAATTACTCTGAAAAAAAGTTTTTTTTTTTTTTTTTTTTTTTTTTTGAAATATTCAGTGAGAAATCGTCAAATACATGATTGTATTTTCAACATATACCCTCCAAATCCTCATTTAATGCATCTATATAAATGTAATTTTTTCTTTATGTTGACCGAATGCCAAAATTTGAATAAGCAAAAGATAATTTTCTTTATATATATATATA